>NC_087202.1:45456395-45469197 GCF_015104395.2 Macrobrachium nipponense | reverse complement strand
TTTTAAAAGAAATACAATACTAATCTATCCATGTCACTTTTAATTAAGGTTAACTCTCTCTCTCTCTCTCTCTCTCTCTCTCTCTCTCTCTCTCTCTCTTTTTTTTGCCACACAAGATAATAAGGTGTCATAGTGGTAAGTCCCTCCCTTTCTTTCACTGGAAGCGTTATAAGTATTTTCTGGGCTCAGCTCGTGTCGCTGCGCGAAATATCCTTTAATCTATTATCTCTAGGGTAAATGTACTAACACATACCAGAGAATAAATAAATAAAGAAAAAGGTCAGTATAACTGACTTCGCTCACCTCCAAGAGGGTCGGTATGAGCACTAGGCGAGTGAGACCACTACCACGAGCCAAATGCCAATAGAAATCTCCCACTACAAAAACAACTCCATGAGGAGAGCCGACCCACAGAGTGAGCAGCTCGTACTACTACTACTCCATCCCATGCTGCCGACTGCTGCGCCTCTGGTGGCCATCCTTTTCAGTTAGCGCACACGAGTCACACGTGCTATTTTTCTCTCTGTGTTTTTTGTGCCCTTTCGTTGGATTTATCTATAATGGAGCGTGCAGCTATCGCAGCAGCTAAGTTAAGTACTCAGTATTTATGGTTAGTTGGTTTTTTCCGGCCCTGAGACAGTATTTGCCGTTTTTTAGGTATAAATACGAACTCGGGGTCGGAAGCATGGCAGCATGGTTCTGCCTCGTGGTGGGTTCGTTCTTGGTCTCCCATACCTAGAACATCCCCTTATCTATGTACGCTCTATATTAATTATCCGTTTTACTTAGGGTACTGTCTACTCAGGTTTGTCATGCATGCATGTCTTTTACCTTATGTAGGCTTCTTCTTTCCAGACCCTAGTGTCCCGGCTCTTAGTATCGGCCTCTGACTAGCTTTGAGTGGTAGACTTTCTTTCGGGTTAGTCGTACACTCCTGGATTTTTTCTCCTACTATATTGTTTTCTTTCTTTTATTTTTATTTAATTGTACCATGTATTTTGTTATGGTTAGGTTAGTTAGGCGTCTGGCTTAG
Source organism: Macrobrachium nipponense (assembly GCF_015104395.2). Lineage (NCBI taxonomy): Eukaryota > Metazoa > Arthropoda > Malacostraca > Decapoda > Palaemonidae > Macrobrachium > Macrobrachium nipponense. Next base: position 45,468,164 of record NC_087202.1, on the reverse strand, counting down.
CCTAGGTCCTGGCTCATTGAGCCTATACTACCGCTCATCAGTTCGGTTGCTTCCCTATAGCATCTCTCTGATCAGTTTGGTTTGGCCCAGTGGGCCTTTATGCTACTGCTTTTCAGTTTCAGTTGCTTCCCGATAGCATCTCTCTGATCAGTTGGTTTGTCCTAGGCTTAGTTGTTTTGTTTTGGTCTTACCGCCGTCGTGGTTTTTTCACTACGCGATCACGAGACAGCCAGACGCCTGCCCAGTCACCTTCCCCCCCCTCCCGCTCTTCCATAGAGTCGGGGGAGGGTGGGTCGGTCTGCCCACGCTCGCTCCACATACCCGAGCCTGCTTCCCTCTCTCCCCCCAGGCGGGAGGGGCCAGGGAGACGGGACAGACCCAGATGGACTCGACCTCTCCCGGCTTCTCGGTCCGGCCGGGTGGGTAATGTGGTGGGGGGTACTGGCCTTTCCCCCCATCCGTTGCTTTCCTTGTCGCTCCGTGTTCGCTCGAGCCTGTATGTCTTCTCGCTCTTTCCACCTTACTAGGGCTCCTTTCCTGATCGGAGTCCTGGCATCCAGCGGAAACGATGTTAGTCCACCCAGTAGAGTTGACCGGAACATACGGTGGGTCCCTGCTAACCTTAACCGTATTGCTGAGTTACTACACTCCGCTACGCACTGGACTGGTCCGGTTCGTTTGAGTTTAGGTTTTAAGTGTTATTAGATTAACTATAAGTTTATCTTAAGTACCTTAAACCTTCCCCCCCTCCCTTACGTGTCTTACCGGATCTCTCCGGGATTATAGCCTATTCAGGCGAAGCAGGGGGGGGTTATGCCCAAAATTTTTCCGAGCTCCGGCATGCAACGGAGTTCTTCTGTCCTTTAGCCTGTAAGTGATATTCTTTAAGATACTCATGTGTCTTCCCACTTACAGACCACCAACTGTGAGCATCCGGGATGCGCCGCCACACTTCAGGACCCATGTGGACACGAAGTTTGCCGGTCCCATGCTCCATGCGCGACTCTGCACGGGGACATCCAGGTCTGGTACCATGAGCGTGTACCATATGTTACGATCTGGTGAGCCAGCTTTTAGAAGGGGTAAGTATTCCATCTCCGGTAGCTGCTCCGCTTCTGTTTTAGTGCTTAAGTTTTCATCATTCACTTTAACTTAAGGCATCTAAGTTTAAGTTATACTTTAGTTTTAGTTTTTAAGTGATTCTTAAATCTAATCTACGCCCTCTCTTCCAGGCGCCGCAGTGAGGGATACCGCACTGGCAACCCTGCGGGCCTGGGTCGGCGGTTTTGGGAAGAACGCCGCCAAGGGTATGCCCTACATCTTAGAGAAGCGGTTGGCGCTGTTAATCTTCCCCGAGGCAAGGCGACAGATACGTCGACCCCAGTAGAGGCGGCCCCGACTATCGCCTTCATCCAACAACAGTTGGCTGCCTCATTAACTGACCAAGACCAGGATATCTCCACGGACGTCGCGACTTTAGATATTAATGTGGAACCTATGGTAGGTGTAGACGACCTGTTGGTCGAGGTAGGTAAGGTGGACACCCAAGGGTCACCCTTGGGCGTAACTGTTTCTTCTACTCCTGCAACCTCTCCATCCTTCCAAGGCTTTACAGGTGATGAATTGTATACTCCTCCTGACGCTTCGGTTAGACCTAAGGTCAAGGGTCAAGCAGTGAAATCCTTGACTAAGACGTCGTCGTCGTCTAAGAAGACGACTTCGGCGTCATCCTCCTCGCGTAAGTCTCCGGCTGGGAATCCCGGAGCAGACAGGTCTAAAGCTTCTAGCTCCGGCTCTAAGTCCTCGAGGAGTAAATCCTCCAGAGAGAGATCTCGCACCCCGGCAGAGTCACCAGTTCCGCTACCCTTGGTTCCGATTCAGAGCCACCCCTCCACCTCCGCAGCAGCTCCGGCCTTGGACTCCAATGCTGGCCTGTTGCAACAGGTGGGCAACCTGGTTGGGTCCCTAAAGAGTAGCATGGACAAATGATCTCTCGTTTGTCGGATAGGATTACTTCCCAGGACTCCATTATAGCCGGACTGAGAGAAGCCCCTCTAGCCTCTCCTCCACTTTCCAATACGAGTGGAACTCAGCTTCCTCCGTATGACTCGCTACCTCCGTTCTGGATGAACAATCCATGGAGAGTAGCGTCATACGCCCCCTTCCAGGACGGTCTCATTTCTATACCGGAATTTGGAACTCGAAGGATAGAGGACTTCGAGTTCTACCCGGAAGACCTCCAGCCTCCGTTCATAGGCTACGCAAGGCTTACAGCTTCAGCCATGGTTCGGGATGATAGGGTACCAAAGGAGACAGTCCTCTATTCACGAGACCAGGCTCAGAGAGAATGGCTCAGGTGTTTAGAGGACATGATTGTTCTAATACCAAGATACAAAACCTTTTAAGAGTCCCTTTACCATTTTCACAATGGATGAGAGTACCCCGCTCCCGTTCCTGACAAAGATCGCGAGGTCTACCATCCCAGCGCCCCAGAAGGGGGAACCCATGCCTCAATTGAAGGAAGCAGATCCCACATCTCCGTTGCTCCCCTCAGCCGGAGAATTGTGGGAAGACTTGCCAAACACCTTCTCAGCTGGCAAACTCAAACTGGACTGTGCTATGGAGCAGTTTTGGTGAAAAGCTACCCAGGCTCCCAGATAGCCTTATTCAGGCTGAATTTGACGCGAAATCGCGATTAGCCAGGTCAATTAACTCTATGGCTATGACCGAGGTAGCAACCATAGCCTATGGCTCAGAACCGCTTTTTAAACTCATGACCAAATCCCTGACTCAAACGGTACAGTCGGATATGTTTGAGTTTGCCACTGCTAGAACGAATTGTAGGAAGCATGTCCTACAAGAGGCAACCATTCGACATGAGCCGAATAGGTTACTCTCGTCTAACATCTGGGGAGCAGATCTCTTCCCAGAAGCTATGGTGAAGGAAGTCCAGTCAGAGGCTACGAGGCTGAACCAGAGCCTTAAGGACCGTTGGGGCCTTACGGCTAAGAGGAGGCAAGACCTAACACCTAAAGGTAAGGGACAGAGGAAACCTAGGCGTTTCCATCCTTACCAGAAAAAGCAGCCACGCTTTCCTCAGCAAGTTCCAGCGGTGCCCTTAGTGCAAACAGCCCAACCTTCCCACTTCTAAAGCTCATCACAACCAATTTATGTGATATCCCCTCAGCCTCAGCCCTCCACCTCTTACGCCATCTCTCCAGCTTACAATCAAGCTTCGAGAGTCAAGCTTCACAGAAGTATGACCGCTCGGGTAAGGAGGCAGAGGTAAGCGTTCCTTTCGTGGGAGAGGGTCGGGAGGCCCCTTTAATAGGAGAAAGCACTTCAGAGGAGGTCGAGGCGGTTACCAGAACCAATGAAGAACTTCAGGTAGGAGGGAGGCTGTTTCACTTTCGCCACCGGTGGAACTTCAGCGAATGGGCTCAGAGCATAGTGTCAGGCCTGGGTTGGAGCTGGTTGACGAACCCACCTCCATCCAGACCTTTCCGTCAACTTCCTTCCAAGGAATTGACAGAGTACGCAGAGGACCTCCTTCAGAAAGGAGCTATAGCGAGAGTCAAAGAGATTAAAATTTCAAGGTCGCTTGTTCAGCGTGCCAAAGAAAGGCTCACAAAAAAGAAGGGTAATCTTAGACTTGTCCCGCTTAAACTTAGCCATCCGCTGCGACAAGTTCAAGATGCTCACGATCTCGCAGGTGCGGACCTTACTTCCCCGTGGGGCCGTCACCACCTCTACGATCTTACAGACGCCTACTATCATATCCCTATTGCAAGGCACTTCCGTCCATATCTGGGTTTCAAGATAGGAGACCAGGCATTCTCCTTCAAGGTAGTTCCCTTCGGACTCAAACGTGGCACCCAGGGTGTTCACGAAACTAGCGGAAGTGGTAGTGCAACAACTCAGGTCACAAGGGATTATGGTAGTAGCGTATCTCGACGATTGGTTGATCTGGGCTTCACAGTCGAGGAATGCAACAGAGCTACACTGAAAGTGATTCAGTTCCTGGAATATCTAGGCTTCAAGATAAAACAGGACCAAGTCAAAGACTCACTCCAGAGTCAAACTTTCAGTGGCTGGGCATTCAATGGAATCTATCCTCCCATACTCTGTCGATTCCATCAACCAAAAGGAAAGAAATAGCGAAGTCAGTCAAGCAATTTCTAAGTCACAACTGGCGTCAAGGAGGCTCAGGAGAGGATCCTGGGTTCTCTCCAGTTTGCATCAGTGACGAACGTCTTTAATGAAAGCCAAACTGAAAGACCTAACCAGAATCTGGCGCTCACGAGCAAATGTCAGGTCCAGGACAAACTATCCTCAGTCCCTCTGATTCTAAAGAATCGACTTCGGCCGTGGGCGAAAGTCAAGAATTTGTCAGTGTCAGTACCCCTTCAGTTCCCTCCACCAGGGATCACCATCCACACGACGCGTCCTTAAGCGGTTGGGGAGGGTATTCCCAGGTCAAAAAGGTTCAAGGAACTTGGTCACCTCAGTTCAGTCAGTTCCATATAAACGTACTGGAGGCAATGGCAGTGTTCTTGACTCTAAAAAGGTTGCGCCCACCAAAGTACTCCCACATAAAGCTAGTTCTGGACAGCGCAGTGGTAGTACATTGTATAAAACAGGGGAGGCTCCAAGTCACGTCATCTAAATCATGTCATGGTAGCCATCTTCTCCCTGGCAGACAAGTTCAGTTGGCATCTCTCCTCACTCATAGCTGGAGTTAGAAACGTCATAGCAGACGCGTTATCCCGATCAGTGCCCCTAGAGTCGGAATAGTCACTGGACAACAGTTCGTTCCAATGGATCCTTCAAAGAGTTCCAGGGCTACAGGTGGATCTCTTCGCATCTCAAGCGAATCACAAACTGCCGTGTTATGTAGCCCCCAACCTGGACCCTCTGGCCTATGCCACGGACGCCCTGGCTCTAGACTGGAACAACTGGAAGAAGATTTATGTCTTTCCTCCAGTGAATCTTCTCATGAAAGTTTTAAACAAACTCGAGGACATTCAAGGGTCAAGTGGCTCTAGTAGCCCCAGACTGGCCGAAGAGCAATTGTATCCCTAATTCTGGAACTGGGCCTTCGTCCTCTTCGGATCCCCAATCCCAGGCTCTCCCGTCAGTACAAACGAAGACTGTGTTCGCTTCCTCAGGGATTCTCAAAACCCTAACTTTATGGACTTCATGAAGTTTGCGGCAAAAAGAGATGCGAATATTGACCCTCAGAATATTCTCTTCTTGGAATCCGATAAAAGGGATTCAACTTTGAGACAGTATGATGCTGCTGTCAAAAAGTTAGCAATCTTCCTGAGAGAATCAAGATATTAGAATCATGACAGTTAATTCAGCTATATCCTTTTCAGATCCTTATTTGAAAAAGGTTTAGCAGCTAGCACGATTACGACAAACAAGTCAGCCTTGAAAAAGATATTTCAATTTGGGTTCAACATAGACTTGACGGATTCCTACTTCTTCGTCTATTCCTAAGGCATGTGCTAGACTTAGACCTTCTGTAAGGCCTACGTCAGTTTTATGGTTCTTAACGATGTTCTAAAACTGGCTTCAGAAACCGATAATGACACATGCTCGTTTTATAATGCTCTTAAAAAAGAAAACCCTCCTGTTTTTATTAAGCTTAGCTTCAGGAGCAAGAATTCAGAACTGTCGGCTTTATCCAGAGATCCGATCATATTCAATTCCTTCCCACAGGGGAAGTTCCTACTTTCTTTCCGGAACGTAGCTTTTTTAGCAAGAATGAAGATCCTTTGATGAGGTGGGAACCTTGGAAGGTACTACCCCTTCCACAAGATGTATCTCTTTGCCCAGTTACAACCTTTACGAGCCTTTCTGTCCAGGACCTCCTCATCCTCATCGGGTCCCCTCTTTAAGAGGGAAAAGGTGGAACTTTATCCATTAAAGGCATCAGGCAACAAATCCTGTACTTTATTAAGCAAGCCAATCCTGACTCTTTCCCGAAAGCAAACACATGATGTCAGGGCAGTAGCCCCACCTCAATTAATTATTTCCAACACATGAACTTCGATGAGTTGAAAAAGTATACCGGATGGAAATCGCCGACAGTGTTCAAACGTCATTACCTTAAGTCCTTGGAAGCTCTGAAATTTTCAGCAGTAGCAGGGGCGGGTAACATAGTTTCCCCTGACTCTAGTTAATTTGTAGTAGAAGATTCAGTCCTCCTTTCTACCTGCCTCACCCAACGTTCGTCTATTCCTGCCGTGTTCATTTACATTCACCTTGTGTCTTAGCTGGCTTTTATGATGATGTAGTGGGTGCCCCTTATTTTTTTTGCTAGGGACACTGACAGTAATGATTATAGATATTGATCTCATGGATGTTACCCCCTTATTTTTATGCTAGGGGATACATCTTATTTATAATGGTTACGGGTTTTGTATATTAAGTCATATACATTCCTTATATATTATCATTGTTGATTAATTTGTTCATTTGATTATTTTAATTGCTATTATATTTTTGATACATGCCTTTACACAGATACCATTTTGTTACATGTAAACCATTTTACCTCTGTACATATGTAAATTACCTTATGATAAGAAACATGATTAGAATTAAGTGTAATTTAAGCATATTTCTATTTTTGTATTACTGTGTATTTGTATCTTTTTAGCAATTATATTCTTTTTTATATTTATTTTCTCTTTTATTTGAGACCTATTCTGATTTATTTTATTACTTTTGTTTACAATCTTGTGCTATTTCTCTGGTACGATTTCGCGACAGCGACACGAGCTGAGCCCAAAAAGGGAGGGATTTTTGACGTAAGGAAAAATCTATTTTCTGGGCGATTGGTGCTCGTGTCGCCAGCGAAATCCCACCCTACCCATCCCTTCGCCCAAGATTGTCTGCTAACTTCAGGATGGCCACCAGAGGCGCAGCAGTCGGCAGCATGGGATGGAGTAGTAGTAGTATGAGCTGCTCACTCTGTGGGTCGGCTTCTCCTCATGGAGGGTGTTTTTGTAGTGGGAGATTTCTATTGGCATTTGGCTCGTGGTAGTGGTCTCACTCGCCTAGTGCTCATACGACCACCCTCTTGGAGGGTGAGCGAGTCAGTTATACTGACCTTTTTCTTTATTTTATTTATTCTCTGGTATGTGTTAGTACATTTACCCTAGAAATAATAGATTAAAGGATATTTCGCTGGCGACACGAGCCAATCGCCCAGAAATAGATTTTTCCTTACGTCAAAAATCCCTTTTTTTGAGATAACAGAGAGAGATAAACACACTCTCTCTCTCTCTCTCTCTCTCTTTTACTGAGATGAAAGAATTTTTTATGGTACTAGTATGTAAAATGTATATTGATAATTTCAGTTATTTAAACAAATATAAACCTCCTTTATACCGTGCTGGTGCTACAAGTTGTAATGCTCTCTCTCTCTCTCTCTCTCTCTCTCTCTCTCTCTCTCTCTCTCTCTCATCTCTCTCCCTCTCTCTCGGTCTCTCTCTCTCTCTCTCTCTCTTCTTGTATTTTTAATGAAAATATACAGAAATTTGTGAAAACACAGTGTTGCACATGAAAAAAGTAAATTAGTGATAATTTTAGAGATACGGCCCTAAGAAAAATTGCAAATTAGTGAAATTTTCCCTGTGGACATGTTTTCAACAACGTCGTTCCAGCTTACGACGCGTCTTAAGAACGAACCCCCGTCGTAACCCGGGGACTGCCTGTATATATTTCTTGTACAGGACTAAAGCTTTCGACCATCAACTGTGGTCTTGTTCACATTTTAGTGAACAAGACCACAGTTGATGGTTGAAAGCTTTAATCCTGTACAAGAAATATATATTTTAAACTACAAGAGGATTTTACTTCATTGTGATTGTACCCCATTTACTTAGAGGCACGACATAGTACCTGGCTTCTGCATATATATATATATATATATATATATAATATATATATATATATAATATATAATATATATATATATATTCTATATATATATAATAGTATATAGTATATATATATATATATAAATATAATTAAATTACATACAGTAGTACCTCGAGGTACGAAGCTCAACTTATGAAAAATCCAAGTTACGAAAGCAAAGACGAAAAATTTTACTGCTCTACATACGAAAAGTTTTCAAGATACGAAAGGTTTCTGAAAGTCCGAGATTCGCCCCATAACAATTTTGAAACTCGCGCCGCACGCCGCCATCTTAGGTTATAGTAGACTCGCCACCATCCTCCTGCTCTCCCATTGGTTCCTGATGCTAGCCAAGCCATGAGATCCTTCTCTCTAATTGGACAGCATCCCTCCCATCATGCATCTTCTATACATACGTACTACGTGTTGGCGTGCTTTACCTCGGCCACTTCGCACCCGAAACTTTACCGGTACGCAATCGCAATCGTTCGCTCCAAACGATTTCTTTTATTTAGTAACGTAATTCGTTAGGTGATTTCGTTGCAGTACGTACATATTATCGTGTTGTGCTACTTTATCGTGTTGTGAGAACGTAACTTAATTACGTACAGTATAGAGTCATGGGTCCCAAGAAAGTTGCTGGAAGTTCACGAGAAAGAGAATGCTTCTATGGAGACAAAAATGGAGATAATAAAAAAGTATGAAGCTGGCTTGCAGTTGAGTGTGATCGCTAAGGAATACAGCCGAAATCCGTCGACGATAGGCACCATCCTTAAGCAGAAGGAAGCCATCAAAGCAGCTACACCTTCCAAGGGCGTCACTATTTTGTACAACAAGAGGAGCCATGTGCATAATGAAATGGAAAGGCTGCTTCTTGTATGGATCGAGGACAAAGAAATCGATGGCGATACGATAACCGAGACGGCAATCTGCCAGAAGGCCAGCACTATTTTCGGTGATTTGATTGCCAAAGACGACGGCGGAGAGGGGACATCAACGGCAACCCCAGAGTTCAAGGCTTCTCATGGGTGGTTCGAAAAATTCCGTAAATGAACTGGCATCCATTCGGTGGTGAAGAAATTGAAATTACGTAAACTATAAAAAAAGTAAAAAGAAATTTAAAATAAAAAAAAAGACAAAATAATTTTATTTTAAGTTTTTTTGTAAAGTTAAGTGTTACAGTTTTGTTAATGTGTTTTGTAAAGTTTAGTTTGTTTTTTGACATTTTTTTATGTGTTTCGTAAAGTTAAGTGTACGTATCTGCCGTTTGTCCTCCTCCTCCTCCTCTGCCACCACTTTCGGAGATAGCCTCACTCGAAAGGTAAGCTTCGACATTTTACGTTACAGTAATAATATTTCTTGTACACTAATATACACTTTATTTACAGGTTTGGATTTTTATTCTTAATTTAGGTATTGAATGGTCCAAATTGTTGTAGTATTTCATTGTTTATAGGTCAATTTAGCTTTATTGTGAAATTTAATGTGGTGTTTTTGGAGGGCTTGGAACAGATTAGCCATTTTACATGTAAAATGTGTTCCAAGATACGAAAAACTCATTATACGAAGGCCGCCTCGGAACGGATTAATTTCGTATCTCGAGGTACTACTGTATATATATATATATATATATATATATATATATATATATTATATATATATAATATATATGTATGTATGTATGTATAACTTGATCACGAAGTATATAAAACGTGATGCTATGTATAAATAAAGGTTTACCACAAAGGAAAAAAATGAAAAACCGAGATAGCCGAGTACTTCCAGTTTTGTTCCGACCCTTTACTAAGGCAAACTAATTTTAGAGGAAAACATAGTCAAAAGAAGGCTTAATATCCAAACTGACACTACAAGATTAGCAATAAGGTCGATTTCACTCTACAGAAACGAGGAAACCCCTGAGGGAAGCCACACCTTGGAGGATACACACACGGTAAACAGGTTATTCTTCCAGAAAACAGTATATTTTGAAAAAACAAGGAAGCACCTACAACTTAAAATCATGAAATTTACACAAATTTTCCAAAAAAATTATTATTAACCCTTTAACGCCGACTGGATGTATTTTACGTCGACATTTTTTGTCTCTCTCGGGTGCCGACTGGACGTATTTTACGTCGACATACAAAAGTTTTTTTAAAAATTTGCTGAAAAATACTTATAGGCCTACCAGCCGAAAACTTTTGAATCACGCGCCTTGGTAGATGCTGGGAGTTCACGGATCAAGGTGTTTTGTTTACAATCGTTACGCAGGCACGCAAGCGCGAATTTCTTTCTTGCCGCACTAAAAAGTATCGGTGACACATCTCAGAAATTATTTCGTCACTTTGACAATTTTTGTACCATTTTAAATTAGCCGTTACACAGAGTATTATATATGAAAATATGTGCGTTTTTATGTAGAATACAACAAAAAAATACTCATGATTGTAGCTTTTATCAGTTTTGAGATATTTTCATATTAATAACGATAAGTGCCAAAATTTCAACCTTCGGTCAACTTTGACTCTACCAAAATGGTTGAAAAACGCAATTGTAAGCTAACACTCTTATATTTTAGTAATATTCAATCATTTACCTTCATTTTGCAACAAATTGGAAGTCTCTACCACAATATTTTGATTTATGGTGAATTTATGAAAAAAAACATTTTCCTTACGTCCGCGTGGTAACTCTTCCGAAAAAAATCATACGTGTGATTGTGGTAATGTTTGCATCATTTTAAATTAGCCATTACATAAAGTTTTATATGTGGAAATGTGCGCAATTTCATGCACAGTACAACTAAAAACAACCCATGGTTGTAGCTTTTAACAGTTTTGAAATATTTTCATATAAAAAATGATAGGTGACACATTTTTAACCTTCGGTCAACTTTGACTCTACCAAAATGGTCGAAAAACGCAATTGTAAGCTAACACTCTTATATTCTAGTAATATTCAATCATTTACCTTAATTTTGCAACAAATTGGAAGTCTCTAGCACAATATTTTGATTTATGGTGAATTTATGAAAAAAATAACTTTTTCCTTACGTCCTCGCGGTAACTCTTCCGAAAAAATCATACGTGCGATTGTGGTAATTTTTGCACCACTTTAAATTAACCGTTACATAAAGTTTTATATATGAAAATGTGCACAATTTTATGTAGAATACAAAAAAAAATAATTGAAGGTTGTAGCTTTTCTCATTTTCGAAATATTTGCATGTAAATCACGATAAATAGAAAAAAACCACGTTCGGTCAAAATTGACTCTACCGAAATGGTCAAAAAACGCAATTGTACGCTAAAACTCTTACAGTCTAGTAATATTCAGTCATTTATCTTCATCTTGAAACAAATTCGAAGTCTCTAGCACAATATTTAGAATTATGGTGAATTTAAAAAAAAACTTTCCTTCCCTCCGCACGCAGATTCTCCCCCGCAAATCTCCAAAATACGTACATCGCATTCTCGGAATATCTCCTTCATTTCATATTAGGCATTTCATAGAGTTTTATATATGAAAATGTGCGCAATTTCATGTACAATAAAACAAAAAATATTTGAATGTTGTAGCTTTTCTAATTTCCAAAATAATTGCATATAAAAAAATTATATAAAAAGATTCAACATTCGGTCAACTTTAACTCATCAGATATGGTCGAAAACTGCAATTGTAAGCTAATACTCTTACAGTATAGTGATATTCAATCATTTGTCTTCATTTTGAAACAAATTGGAAGTCTCTAGGACAATATTTAGATTTATGGTGAATTTTTGAAAAAATATTTGTTTACGTCCGCGCATTACGAATTCATGCATCATTTTGTGATAA
>NC_087202.1:45381395-45453895 GCF_015104395.2 Macrobrachium nipponense | reverse complement strand
CGGAGGAAGTAGCAGCAGAAGGAGGAGATATAGAAAGTGATCGTAAGAGGAAGAGATTGTAAAAGAGAGAGATCACCAGTTAGTAAGAGCCACAGATCAGATTATCAGTGAGAGATCAGCAGCAGTGATCGTCAGAGAGAGACTAGAGATGAAGGAACCGATGAAGTATCAATCAAAAGAAGAGTTGTTCGAGAGTTGGTTGGATAATGGTCTAGTTGTCTTCAGGAGCGGACGGCCGTGCTTTCTCGACGTTGAGCAGACTTCAGAGAAGAAAAGGTCCTGCTACAGGTTTTGGGATGTTCCTGCCTTTCAAGTAGACTAGTTTCTGCAATACGGAGTCAAGAGGACGACTGCAATTGCCGCTCTACATTTATGAAGCCAGCGTGCCGAATTGCCAAATTGACTTGCAAGTATTTGAATTGCCTCACTGATCCCCCAGTTCACGCAGTGTAAGATTCTATCTTTTTATGTAAATAGGAGATACCATTCTGCATTTACCTTTGTTAGTAAGCTTGTAAATAAACCTTTGTTGTGTTAGTGTTTCTTTCTATATTCGTATCCCCAGTTTCAACTGTTGGTGTTGAAATATTTTTTTTTTATTTATTTCATATCGAACCTGAAGCGGACCTCTCTCAGAGGCCGTAACATTGTGTCGACCTTTAACCAGGATATTTCGACACCATAACATTGTCTCTGAGATCTCAGATCCGTAACAGTATGACTTTTGCGAAGTTCCTTAATTTCTTTTTAGTTGATCAGTCTTGTGCTCTTTGTTTCATCTCCACAATCTAGTTGACCAGTATTTAAGATTGTGTCACTATCAAATTGAATGTTCTGGTGGGATATTCAATTTTACTCTTGACCCTTTCCTCAACCTAGTTAGGATCATATGTCCCTGCTTCAGGAGGACCATGCCTTCAAGGGGTAAGGATATGGTATTTTACACGTCTGTTCTTCAGTAGCGAATTAAGTACCCAAGACAAGAGATTAGGCTAAGTAAGGATTGGTGGGCATGAAATCAGTGCCTTCTAACTCCCATGCTTTGAGGAGGAACATGGAGGTTAATCTTCCTTTCTGAAGATAAGCAGTCTTTTGGATCTGGGCAGCAAACTTTCAACTGAATGCTTAATATGATCACTGTATCTGTATTATCTCACTACCCTTTAAAAATATACTGGATAATTGGTTCCTGCTACTTTGTCATCCCAAAGTTGATCTATCAGCCTTTGCAAAGTAGGGCTTGGTACCAGTATACCCTCCACTCAACTTGCTCTGGCTCAGCAAGATTGATGAGTTTCCAATAAGTTTTTGTTATGACCCCTAGGAGGCCGTTCTGCAGATTCTTATCATGATGTTATTGAGGGATCGTAGGCAGTAATAATCCAACACAGTGAATGGGAATGAGGTAAACAAACACCAAGAAAACCAACAATATTTATTATAAAAACAAAACTTAAATCTAAATCAACCTTGTGCAAGTAAAAGTAAAATAAATATCCATAAGGCTATATGGCAAATATATGCCCAGAAGACAGGTTAGTATGTCTTTAACACAAGGTTCATCTAAAACTAAAAAGCTAAACCCTAGACTAGTAATAGAAATAGAAAACACGGTATACAGCAAATAATTTGTGGTTGTGAACAACCACAAATCAATCATACCAACAACAGGGTAAACCATCAAAAACTATAACAAGATATCAATATGAGTATGTATATAGATCCTGTACACTCATGTTAAGGCATAACCAGTCTACTAATTCCTTTGGAGGATGCAGATAAGTGTCCACGGAGTCGCTGGAGACCATCAGTCCGCTACATTAAGGGAGTTACTAAACACTGGGTCAGACCAATAAACAGAAGACTTCTCCCTAAGGAAAATATAAAGGTTGACACCTTACCTGGTGTTAGCCTCCCTACGGGACTCCTCACAAGCCTCAACAGCCTAGACGTGCGAAGCAGCACCAAGACTCTCAATAAGCCGGGGCATGGCAGAAGCCTCTCTTACAGAGCTGGGATCCAGCGCCAGCTCTGTTGTTACGGTGTCGAAATATCCTGGCCAAGGGTCACCACAATGTTACGGTGTCGAAATATCCTGGCAAGGGTTGACACAATGTTACAGCCTCTGAGAGAGGTCCGCTTCAGGTTTGATATGAAATAAAAAAAAATATTTCAACACCAACAGTTGAAACTGGGCTTACGAATATAGAAAGAAACACTAATACAACAAAGGTTTATTTACAAGCTTACTAACAAAGGTAAATGCAGAATGGTATCTCCTATTTACATAAAAAGATAGAATCTTACACTGTATGAACTGGGGGAACAGTGAGGCAATTCAAATACTTGCTAGTCAATTTGGTAATCCAAAGGGATGGCTTCGCAAAAGGAAAACGATGATTGCAGACGCCCTCTTGACTCCGTATTGCAGAAAATAGTCTACTTGTAAGGCAGGAACTCTCCCAAAACTTGTAGCAGGACCTTTCCTTCTCTGAAGTCTGCTCGACGTCGCGATAACACGGTAGTCCACACCTGAAGACGACTAGACCAGTATCCAACCAACTCTCGAGCAACTTTTTTCCTGATCCTTCGTCGGTCCCTTTCTCTCTTATCTCTCACGGATAATCTCTGCTGCTGCTGATCTCTCACTGATAATCTGATATCTCTCTGTGAATAACTGGAGTCTCTCTTTTACGATCTCTCTCTTACGATCACTGCTTTGTCCGTCGTATTTATATGGCATCCTGGGGGCAGAGCCTATGGTGAGCGTCACGGGCTCGCGAGGTTTCCGGAAGTTCTTAGATGAATCTAGACGAGGTATTGCATCAGAAATTGCGGCATTTTCTCCTGCCACTTAGGTGTGTGTTGCACTCCACAACACGCCCGACGATTCCAGAACAGCCGCGAGAAACGGCGCCTCCAACATGGCCGCGAAAGCCTCCTTACTGCCGAACTTCTCGAAAATGCGTTCTCCTTTCCTTTATCTTTCTTTGCTAGGAAGCAATTACCATCACACCTGTCTACCCATGGACTCCTCCGACGGGGGGAAAAAGCAAGGGGGGCAGGTCACAAGTGACACAAGTCCTTGCGAGGCAAAGGGATGAAACCCATGATCAGTAAATACTCTGCAGGTGGCTCTTCATACACCGGCGGGTCAAAACTCAAGGAATATTAAGAAGTAAATCTTCCAAAACAACGTAGCATTGTCAAAAATAAAATATTCCCAGGTGGCTGCTGCAATAAGTCCTTCTGGGATGACGATACGGCCCGAACTCCCTTGGGAAGGTGACGTGCTTTTCCAGCGCAACACTCTCACCGTTACTCACACTCCAATGAAAGTAAACGATAACAAAAAAGCGTTAATAGGGTTGTTCGATAATTAGCTACTAGAGGATGAAGCAACAGCAACACTTTCATAATATTTAACGTAATACACAACGAACAATGCACATTAATGCCTAACAATAAAAAGCAAAGAAAATATTACACTCGACCAAGGCTGTTGAGAAAGTACAAAGTTAAATTTTTTACACTTACGTGACAGTTTTATAAAAATTACTTACCATATAAACTAACAATCATAAACTGTATTGAAGCACCAGCTTCCCTTACCCTTGTCTTATTATACCAACTCTAATCTGTGCAACAGATTTGGCTGGGTAGTTCCCTCCAGCAGATGGTTCATAAGTGCACATGGTATGGCAGTCACTTGTTGCTCATGACCGTACTTTATTCTTTGAAGACTTAGAAATGGATGTGTCTAGGGATATAATGACTACAGTTTTGGACCATTGAATTGATGTTTTATATGGAAATGTTTTATCTTATAAAAACTTACAATATACCGGAATTTTGAACAAATTTCAGCAACAATTCTTTTTTTTGAAATATTGATTTTGAAACACAGTTTCTTGTGAATAATGTATCAAAATTTTTAAACTGTAAAGAGAGTTGCAACATTATTAGTTGAGGCTTAATATATTTGATAAAAATTTTACAAGCTGTATAGGTACTTATAGAGATTTTGTTTTGATATTTTCAGCTTAAAAGTGTAGCTATTCGCTTAAAGAAAAGAGTCGCTGAATTGACTGCACAACTAAACTCTGCAGAAGAAAGCCGAAACAAATTGGTTTCTGAGAAAGAGGATCTAAAGAAGAAAGTGGATGGAGGAGCCAAAGACAGCATAAAGATGACTAGCAAGAATATTCAGGTATGCTATCTTTTTTTTTATTGTCACATGTAGGTATGTTGCAGTACTGTTGCAATCATGTACATTTTTGAGGATGCTGATGTAGTTGTTATTAATGCTCATGGTTACTGCAGTTGATACAGAATTCCATACAGCCCTTTGAGCATTTTTCATTATTTCAATAGAATATTCCAAAGTATTTATCATTGTCATAAAGGTTTGTGTTATGTTTTCCCTTAAATAGTCTTAACCTGAACCTCTTTCAAATCCAGATTGTAATTTATCCCATTTTTCTATGATTTCCTTGGCCTTCATACAGATCATAGAATTTCCATTTGTTTATTCTACTTTTCTGGCAAGCACTTCTACATCCTATCTCAACATGTTTATATTATCTTGTCAATATTCTGGCTATTCAATTGCGCATTTCTCCGCCACTACAGTTTTAGTACAGTTCTTCCACATAACAAAAAACCTTTATGATGATGAGAAATACTTTAGAAATATTCCATTGAAATACTGAAAAGAAATGCTCAAAGAGCTGTATGAAATTCTGTGTCAGTAACCATGAGCATCAGTAATGCTCTGTGTCACACTTTTTCAAAATTCAAGCTACCTGTAGTCTAGCTACCTCTACAAATTTTATCAGACTACAGTTACTCTACCTCATATGACCTGCCCTTCTACCACAATTTGGATGTCCACTTCCCTCTCTTTCCCAATTACTCCTCTGGTGATTTAGACAGGTTCTGTATCCATGGATAAGTGTATTTCTGACTCAGCACTAAATTTGGTTAGGTTACCGTGAATATGTTTAAAAGCGGTGGTGAGTTAAAGATGCATATTTTTTTATTTTAATCAACCATTGTTTGTTAATTTGTATTCAGTTTTGAAGAATAGGTGCATATTTAATGGGGACCATGAAACAGTCCTTGAATATATTATTAGCTTATTGTTTACGTAATTCCAGCAAACCAAAAGTTTTGTTTTTAATGTTATTGAAATTTTTAAAGATTTTTTTACTTATTTTAAGTTTACAGGGCATAATTTGTCACCTCATGCAGTATATTTTAATAAATGTACACTTGTTTGTTACTTCCCATTAATTATAAAGATACCTTATTCTATGAAGAACTACAGTGTTCTCCCCATATTCACGGGAGATGTGTACTACACCCCCGCGAATAGTTAGAACTACCACTAAAAATTCTTATAACTGCCTATCTTGAAAATTCAGATACCAAATGTATACCTTAAATAACATCCTACTTCAAATATACCTTGAATTACTAACCTATTCCTGTACGTATTAATCTTTGAGGTTATGTTATTAATATAATTTCAAAGTCATCTTAAACATTTTACCATTAAAAATATATACCTACAGCCAATAACAGAGAGAGTTGCAAGGAGTTACAAGGATTAGGATGTCTCAAAGACTTGTTAGTCCATCCGCGGAGACATTGTGTGCTCACTTATCTGTAGGAGCATGTTTTACTGTGCATTCACCGTTTCCTAATAATTTTGTCTAGCTTTCTTTTAAACTCTTCCACACTGTTGCTGTTTACAACTTCTGGTGGCAGTTTATTCCACGTCTCACATATCTTGTATGTAAAGAAGTTCCCACAATGGGATATGTTGTTGTATCTCTTAAGTTCTAGTTTCCATCCAATATTTCTTGTTGGGTTTTCGTTTAATGTAAATAGGTTACTGTCTACTTTTGTTATGCCTTTCAGTATTTTAAATGTTTATATTAGTTGTCCTTGCAATCATCGTGTTTCTAAGCCATACATGTTCAGGCGCTCTAGTCGTCTTCGGTAACCTATTTGCCTGATGGATGGAATTAACTTTGTGGCTCTTGCTTGTACTCCTTATAGTCTATTTATGTCTTTTCTTAGTGTTGGTGACCAAAACTGTACTGCATATTCAAGATGGGGTCTAAATATTGATGTGTAGAGCTGCAGCACAGTTTCCTTGTTTCTGTACAGTGGTACCTCGAGATATGAAAGGCTCAACTTACGAAAAACTCGAGATACGAAAGCGGACACGAAAAATTTTACTGCTCTACATACGAAAAGTTTTTAAGATACGAAAGGTTTCTGAAAGTCCAAGATTCGCCCGATAATAATTTTGAAACTCGCGCCGCGCGCCGCCATCTTAGTTCTAGTAGACTCGCCACCATCTTCCTGCTCTCCCATTGGTTCCTGATGCTAGCCAAGCCATGAGATCCTTCTCTCCTATTGGACAGCATCCCTCCCATCATGCATCTTAAGTGGTGGCGTCCCTTCGCTTAGCCACTTCACACCCGAAGCTTTATCCTACGCATGCGGCATTCGTTCGGTCCAACGATTTCGTTTAGTATCGTAAATTTGTTAGTGATTTCGTTGTGCTACTTTATCGTGTTGTGAGAACCTAATTAGTATACGTAATACATACGTAACTTAACCCTCTTACGCCGATTGGACGTATTAAACGTCGAGTCAAAATGTCTCCCGTATGCCGATTGGACGTATCATACGTCGGCTCAAAAAAGTTTTTTAAAAAATTCGCGGAAAAATACTTATAGGCCTACCAGCCGAAAACTTTTGTATCACGCTCCTTGCGGGATGCTGGGAGTTCACGGATCAAGGCGTTGTTTTGTTTACAATTACTACGCAGGCGCGCAAGCGCGAATTTCTTTCTTATCACACTAAAAAGTATCAGTGACACATCTCGGAAATTATTTCGTTACTTTGACATAATTTTTGCACCATTTTAAATTATCCTTTACATGAAGTATTATATATGAAAATGTGCGCAATTTCATGTAAAATACAACAAAAAAATACTCATGATTGTAGCTTTTATCAGTTTTGAGATATTTTCATATAAATAACGATAAGTGCAAAAATTTCAACCTTCAGTCAACTTTGACTCTACAGAAATGGTCGAGAAACGCAATTGTAAAGTAAAATTCTTATATTATAGTAATATTCAATCATTTGCCTTCATTTTGCAACAAATTTGACGTCTCTAGCACAATATTTCGATTTATGGTGAATTTATGAAAAAACTTTTTCCTTACGTTCGTGTGATAACTCTTCCGATAAATTTTTTCGTGCGATTGTCCTAATGTTTGCACCCTTTTAAATTTGCCGTTACATAAAGTTTTATATATGGAAATGTGCGCAATTTCATGCACAATACAACAAAAAACAAACCATGGTTGTAGCTTTTATCAGTTTCGAAATATTTTCATATAAATAACGTTAAGTGCAAAAATTTCAACTTTCGGTCAACTTTGACTCTACCGAAATGGTCGAGAAACGCAATTGTAAGCTAAAACTCTTATATTCTAGTAATATTCAATCATTTACCTTCATTTTGCAATGACTTGGAAGTCTCTAGCACAATATTTCGATTTATGGTGAATTTATGAAAAAAAAAAAAAAAAACATTTTCCTTACGTTCGCGCGGTAACTCTTCCGAAAAAATCAGAATTTTTTGTGCGATTGTCGAAATGTTTGCACCATTTAAAATTAGCTGTTACATAAAGTTTTATATATGAAAATGTGCGCAATTTCATTTAGAATACAACTAAAAATGATTGAAGGTTGTAGCTTTTCTCTTTTTTCGAAATATTTGCATATAAATCACGATAAATAGAAAAAAAACCACGTTCGGTCAAATTTGACTCTACCGAAATAGTTGAAAAACGCAATTGTAAGCTAAAACTCTTACGGCCTAGTAATATTCTGTCATTTTTCTTCATTTTGAAACAAATTTGAAGTCTCTAAAACAATATTGTGATTTATGGTGAATTTTTGAAAAATATATTTACCTTCACTACGCGCGCCGATTCGCGGCCGCAAGTCTCCAAAATACGTACATCGCATTATCCTAATATTTGCTCCTTTTCATATTAGCCTTTTTATAGAGTTTCATATATCAAAATGTGCGCAAATTCATGAAAAATACAATAAAAAATAATTGAAGGTTGTAGGTTTTTCCATCTCCGAAATATGTGCATATAAAAAAATATATAAATAAAAATTTCTACATTCGGTCAAATTTAACTCTTCCGAAATGGTCGAAATCTGCAATTCTAATCTAAAACTCTTACAGTATCGTAATATTCAATTATTTGTCTTAATTTTGAAACAAATTGGAAGTCTCTAGAACAATATTTAGAATTACGGTGAATTTTTGAAAATAACATTTTTTTACGTCCGCGCGTTACGAATTCGTACATCATTTTGTGATAATATTTTTCCGGTGTTGATTTTATTGTTTTACTGTGTATTATATATCAAAAGGATTGCAATTTAGTGTACAATACAACGAAAAAAAAAGTAACTCGTTAGCTTTGACCGTTTTTTGCACAGCGTGATTTGAATACAATTATCTATGAATTTTTTTTTTCGCTACCATATATCGCATTATTTACATATGATAATGATATTATTTTTCATTTCTGATGATTGCATACTAAACTTCAGGCAATGGAAAAAAAATGAGCCAAAAATGAACTCTTAATCTTCAAAACTAAGCGCGCTGTGATTTTTTGAAAATATTATTTTTTCCGCTTCCACGCTCACTCCAAACCGGCGCCGGCATACAGGAGAGATTTTGATTTTTAGGGCTTCGGCGTAAGAGGGTTAATTACGTACAGTACATATTAGTCATGGGTCCCAAGAAAGTTGCTGAAGTTCACAGAAAGAAGAGAATGCTTTCTATGGAGACCAAAATGGAGATAATAAAAAACTATGAAGCTGGCTTGCGGTTGAGTGTGATCGCTAAGGAATACGGCCGAAATCCGTCGACGATAGGCCTCATCCTTAAGCAGAAGGAAGCCATCAAAGCAGCTACACCTTCCAAGGGCGTGACTATTTTGTCTAACAAGAGGAGCCATGTGCATAATGAAATGGAAAGGCTGCTTCTTGTATGGATCAAGGACAAAGAAATCGATGGCGATACTATAACCGAGACGGCAATCTGCCAGAAGGCCAGCGCTATTTTTGGCGATTTGATTGCCCAAGCCGAAGACGACGGCGGAGAGGGGACATCAACGGCAACCCCAGAGTTCAAGGCTTCTCATGGGTGGTTCGAAAAATTCCGTAAACGGACTGGCATCCATTCGGTGGTGAAGAAATTGAAATTACGTAAACTATAAAAAAGTAAAAAGAAATGTAAAAATCAAAAAAAGACAAAATAAATTTTATTTTAAGTTTTTTGTAAAGTTAAGTGTTACAGTTTTGTTAATGTGTTTTGTAAAGTTTAGTTTGTTTTTCTGACATTTTTTTACGTGTTTCTTAAAGTTAAGTGTACGTATCTGCCGTTTGTCCTCCTCCTCCTCTGCCGCCACTTTCGGAGATAGCCTCACTCGAAAGGTAAGCTTCCACATTTTAGGTTACAGTAATAATATTTCTTGTACACTAATATACACTTTATTTACAGATTTTGCATTTTTATTATTAAGTTACGTATTGAATGGTCCAAATTGTTGTAGTGTTTCATTGTACTGGGGTGTTTTTGGAGGGCTTGGAACGGATTAGCCATTTTACATGTAAAATGTGGTCCAAGATACGAAAACCTCATGATACGAAAGGCACCTCGGAACGGATTAATTTTGTATCTCGAGGTACTACTGTATTTGAACTGCCTCTTTATGTATCCCACTAGTTTCTGTACCTTCTTTCCTGCTTTTATGCACTGTTTTGTGGATTTTAAGCCCTTGGTAATAATGACTCCGAGGTCCTCCTCTTGTTCTACACTATTTATGTCATTCCCAAGCAGCATGTAGCTGGCATGAGGGTTGTGTGTTCCTATTTCTAACACTTTACACTTATCTACGTTAAAAGGCATTTGCCATTTTTTTTTTAGCACACTACTATTTTTATCAGATCATTTCTTAAACTTTCCATTGCATCTGGGTCTGTTGCATTTACACTTAGTTTGGTGTCATCTGTAAATTTGGCTATCCTGCTAGTTAAGCCTACATCAATGTCATTAATGTAAATCAAAAACAAGAGAGGGCCAAGGACAGAACTCTGGGGAACTCTGCTTGTTACATCTGCCCATTCTGATTCTTCACCATTTATTAGGATTCTCTGTTTTCTATAAGTTAGCCAGTCTTTCCCAGTCTGCTGTTTCTTCTACAATTCCTAAAGCTCTAACTTTTGTCTTCAGTTTCTTGTGTGGGACTTTGTCAAAGGCCTTTTGGAAATCTAAGTAGAGTATACCTATTGCTCTACTACTGTCGTAAATACCTAGCATGTTATGAAAAAACTCCAAGAGGTTTGATAGGCAGGATCTGTTTTGTCTGAAACTGTGTTGGCAGTTTAACATTAAGTTGTTTCTATCTATGTGACCCACGATTTGATCTGCAATTATGGACTCAAAAATCTTGCAAACGACCAACGTTAAGCAGATTGGTCTATAGTTTACCAGTTCTTCTCTTGGACCTTTTTTTTTTTGTAGACTGGGGCCACATTTCCTAGTTTTCATCCTTTTGGTGCCTTTCTTTATTCAGCACTTTTCCTGTAGAGTTTATATAGGTGAGGGACTATCTACTCAGAGAGAGAGAGAGAGAGAGAGAGAGAGAGAGAGAGAGAGAGAGAGAGAGAGAGAGAGAGAGAGAGAGAGAGAGAGAATTGAATGGAATGGCAGCCTCATATATCTGACCATCAAGAGTGAAATTATGAATTATTTCTGAGACAGAGAGAATAATAATGGAGAGAGAGAGAAAGAGAATAACTCCTAGACTCCGACTCCTTCCCCTTCGCCAATACGTATATCAAACTCACTTACTCTCTGACCCTCCTTCCTCAAAGTGGATAAAAAGACTGGGAATTGCTATTTTTTAATCTTATTAATATTTGAAAATTAGTTATAAGGTAAATCATTTATTTATACCACAAAACAAATAAACATACATGAGTAAGAGAGAGAGAGAGAGAGAGAGAGAGATGCTATTGTTATTGTTTAATCTCATTAAATTTAATATTAGTACTTACTGGGTTTAGGCTACATGTAAGTCACCTGTTAAGGATTACTTTTAAAGTAATTCTTGAACATTGCAGGAATGTTGCATCATTCCATTTGGTGTATTGATTTTGGGATTTTGTTTACCAATCATAGACTAGTCGCAAACTGCCAGTAAACATAATTACCTTAAAGGTAATTTGTGAATGTCAAAACCCTTTTTAGGGCAAATGTTGGCAATTAGGCCAACACATTTTGTTTTGTTTGCTGTGCCTGGAATACTCATTACTTTCCTTTGCAGAGACAAAGGTGGAGGTTGATGATGTATTAAGGAGAGAATGGTGTGATTGTTTAGCTGCAGGAGGTCATAGGCGGATTGTCCTGTCAGTCGAGTATTATTTAAATGCTACTGGGTTTTGCTTGAGCAGTACTTCGATACGTTGCAGAGAGAGCTTGGATGGCCTCGGCGTACAGAGGTATTTTCTTGGTGTCATACAGTTATGAGTGTTCACATTCGGTAATCAAACCTCCAACTCGTTTGTCGGACTGGATCTCAGGCCACTCGAGTCAATTAGCGGGGTATGACCGAGGCCACCGAAAGTGCGTAATTGGTTATTGAACTTGATTACAGTAGTACCTCATATTTCAAACTTAATCTGTTCCAGAAGGCTGTTCTAAGTACGATTTGTTCGAAATATGAACAAATATCCCCATAAGAAATAAAGAGAATCAGGATAGTTCATTTCAGCCAACCCAAAAAGTCTCCCTTTTTACATTTTTTCTATTATTAATGTGTTCAAAAGGTAAATTAAGAGGGAAAAGTAATGAAACAGTACGTTATATGAAGTGAAATTTTCTAAATTTTATTTTTTCTATGTATGATTTACGAACTGGCTGGGGGATGGTGGGAGAAGAGATGGGAACCCTTTGAGCAAACTGATTTGGTTGCAGTATGCAAAGGTTGATAAAATCAGTTTTATTCACATATTAGGTACAAAGACAATCAAAGGAATCGATAGTGTGTGTGTCCGATTCAGAGAGAGAGAGAGAGAGATCCAGAGAGAGAGATAGAGAGAGAGATGAGAGAGTCTGAGAGAGAGAGAGAGAGAGAGAGAGAGAGAGAGAGAGAGAGAGAGAGAGAGAGAGAGGGCGTGTTTGCACTTGGATCTTAAGTGTATGAAAGAGATTAATTATGCTACAATACATCAACTTACTGTGGGCAAACGGTAGACTTACTTTTAAAACAAACATGAGGATTTTGCAAACAAATAAGTAATAAGTCAAGAATGCAAGAAAAGGAAAGAGATCAAATAACTTTTCAGAAGGAAGCAGTTTCAACAAACAATCAAAGGCATGCAGAAGCTGAAAGCGGCATCAGTTTGTTTATCACAGAGCCAAGTTACTTTTACAGTAGTAAAATATTGCAACAAGCATTTGTCACTAGATTGGTATTTTACTGTAACAAAAATAAAAGTGATCTGGGAAAATTGAGTGTAAGTGAAAGAAATGGGTGAATAATTATCCCAGATCAGCTGATAAGTCAGTGGGAAGCTCTCTCTCTCTCTCTCTCTCTCTCTCTCTCTCTCTCTCTCTCTCTCTCTCTCTCTCTCTCTCTCTCTCTCTCTCTCAGCACACCAAACACTGACTCGAGTAAGCTTTTTTTTTTTCTTTTTTTTTTTTAATGTTTTATCATATATGTTAAATTTATTGTGAAATAAGATTTTTTTACGTGAATTGGTACTGCTTTTACGTACATATAGTGAAGATTTTACCGTCTCTTCACTC
Source organism: Macrobrachium nipponense (assembly GCF_015104395.2). Taxonomy (NCBI): domain Eukaryota; kingdom Metazoa; phylum Arthropoda; class Malacostraca; order Decapoda; family Palaemonidae; genus Macrobrachium; species Macrobrachium nipponense. Next base: position 45,440,958 of record NC_087202.1, on the reverse strand, counting down.
CTCAACAATACCACGACGCATGATACCTTAAAATCATTCATTCTTTATTCCTCAAAAATATAGACACTCCCTCCCTCTACATCAAGTTAGCTGTGTATCACTACAATGACGAATTATTTTGTTAATCATTTGTGCTAAATTTTATTGTGACAAGCTTTGTTCTTTTATTTATTATTTTGTTCATATTGTTCAACTAGACTGTCTCACTCGGCTCACCAAATACTGGCTCAATTAACCCTTAAACGCCGAGCCGGTATTTCCGAAAGTGTCTCCCGTATGCCGACGGCATTAGCGAGTGAGCGCTGAAGCGGAAGAAAAAGTTTTCTTTTTTTTAAATCACAGGACGCTTAGTTTTCAAGATTAAGAGTTCATTTTTGGCTCCTTTTTTTGTCATTGCCTGAAGTTTAGTATGCAACCATCAGAAATGAAAAAATATCATTATCATATATAAATATTGGAATATATGACAGCGCGAAAAAAATTTCATATATAATTGTACATATACAAATTGTGCTGTGAGCTAAATGGTTAAAGCTAATGAGTTAATTCTTTTTTTGTTGTATTGTACACTAAATTGCGATGATTTTTGTATATAACAAATTGTAAAACGATCAAAGCAACACAGAGAAAATATTATCACAATATGATACATGAATTCGTAATGCGCGGACGTAAAAAAAGTTGTTTTCAAAAATTCACCATAAATCAAAATATTGTGCTAGAGACTTCCCGTTTGTTGCCAAATGAAGGTAATTGATGGAATAATACTAGACTGTAAATAAAATATGTACTGAAATACCACACGGTAAAGCAGGATGGATGCCCACGCAAAACCGATATAATAAAAGGGAACGCAGTAAGGGTGACTCGCAGCCTCTACGGTCAAGTGATGCCTAACAAAATCCTAAATAAAGGCAAAACGAAAGGCAAACTCACTCCCTAAATATTGTCAAAAACAGAACAAGTACTTAACTTGGGTGAAGAGGCAGACTAACGATCCATTATGAGATAAAACACAAAATATGATTAAAGAGCAGACAAAAGTGCCAACGCAAGGTGGCTATCAAAAAGTATGACGTCACAGACGCCTTCAACGGGGTAGCAGGGTGTGACCTATGGGTCAGCTCCCCGTATTTAAGGGATTTTGATGAGGAAAAGGCTAATTGGAGGGGTTGCTGTGGTAGTGTTTAACACTCGCCCCAGGTTTATACCGACACCTTTTTTTATGGGTGAGCGAGTCAGAGAGTTCTGACATGTCCAATTTAGCAGTTCTCTGGTATTATAGCAATATTTTACTAGAAATAACGCTAAACGGACTTATTTCACTGGGCGACACGGCTTCCTCGCCCAGAAATAGATTTTTCCTACGTCAAAATCCCTTTTTTCTACCATTTCGATCGAGTTAAAGTTGACCTAAGGTCAAATTTTTCTATTTATCATGATTTATATGAAAATATTTCAAAATTGATAAAAGCTACAACCATGAGTTATTTTTTGTTGTATTCTACATTAAATTGCGCACATTCTCATATATAAAACTTTATGTAACAGCTAATATAAAACGGTGCAAACATTACGATAATTGGACGAAAAAATTTCTGATTTTTTCGGCAAGAGAGACTTCCAATTTTTTGCAAAATAAAGGGATTTTGACGAAGGAAAAATCTATTTCCGGGCAAGGGCCCATGTCGCCCAGTGAAATATCCTTTTAGTTCATATTTCTAAGGTAAATATTGCTAACATTACCAGAGAAAAACTAAAATGGGATGTCAGAGTATTCTGACTCGCTCACCCTATATAAAGAGGGTGTCGGTATGGTTTCTGGGGCGAGTGAAACCACTACCACGGGCCTCGTCATTTAGATCTCTCCTTCACAAAATCCTCCTGCTAGAGAGAGCTGATACACAGCCCACACCAGTAACTACTACTACCAGCGCTCCCACGCCAACACGAGCACCTCTAGCAGCCATCCTTGAAGTTAGAAGACCAAGCTTGGGCCTAAGGGTGGGTGTGAAAAAGGGTGGGATTTCACTGGGCGACACAGGCCCTTGCCCAGAAATAGATTTTTCCTTCGTCAAAATCCCTTTTCTGGGCTCAGCCCGTGTCGCTTCGTGAAATAGTAGCAGAGAAATGGCCACAAGCTTGAGGAAATTCAAAATACTATAAGGTAATAAGAAAAAACAAAATATATTAGATGATTATAATCTAGAGTAATATACAGAAGTTATCATATATGTACTTAAAATAACTTATAGTAACTTATATTAGACTTATGATAAATTACAGGAGTCTAAAACTAAACTTATGCTAACTTACGATAACTTAAAACTTGACAATGGTGGATTATATACAGATGTGAGTAATCCTAGCATAAAAATAAGGAAAACATCACGATAGAGCCTTTTTAGGCAGCTAAGGCTCAAAACAAGGTAGAACCTGGTGGCAGGATTACAGGAAGGATGTTAGTGAGACAGGTAGAAAGGAGATCTGGATCTACGACTAAACTACTAGACAGTGTCAGGGGAAACTGTGTTTCCCGCTGCCACTGCTGGAAATTTAAGAGATTCTAAGGATTTCAGGTAGTGGCGCCTGAATACTGTCGGCGACTTCCAGCCTGTGTACTTTTTCAGGTCATCAAAATTCATGTGTTGGAAATAATTGATTGAGGTGGCTACTGCCCTAATGTCGTGGACTTTGGGGAACGAATCAGGGTTGGCTTGTTTAATAAAGTACAAGATCTGTTGTCTAATTCCCTTCAAGGAAATAGTGCCACCTTTTTCCCTCATGAATAGGAGGCCTGAGGATCTCTTAGATGTCCTGGAAAGATAGGCTTGTAAGGTCGTCACTGGACATAGAGAAGGGTCTTGAGGAAGAGGGAGGATCTTCCAAGGGGCCCACCTCATTAAAGGATCCTCGTTTTTGGCCAAAAATTTCCGATCTGGGGAGAGGAGAACTTCTCCTGATGGAAGAAATTCGATATGACCTGAGTCTCTAGAAAGGGCCAACAGTTCAGATACTCTGGCTCCTGAAGCCAGACTTAAAAGAAATAATGTTTTCCTTAGGAGTGGTATATAGCTACATGAATCGTTATCAGTATCTGAAGCCAGTTTGAAAATGTCATTTAAGAACCATGAAACTGAGCTAGGTCTCTCTGATGGTCTGAGCCTAGCACAAGCTCAAGGAAAAGACAAGAAATAAGAGTCTGTTAAGTCTATTTTAAAACCAAGTTGAAAAATTTTCTTTAGAGCTGACTTATTGGTAGTAATAGTACTGGCTGCTAAACATTTTTCAAATAAGGATCTGAAGAAGGAGATAGCCAGGTTAGTAGTCATGGTTCGAGATTCTGTTTCCTTCAGGAAATTGGCTAGTTTTTTAACAGCTGCGTCATACTGACGTATGGTTGATTCCCTTTTATCCGATTCTAAGAAAAGGATGTTTTGAGGATCAATGTCTGCATCTCTTTTAGCCGCGAACTTCATGATGTCCATAAAATTAGGGTTTTGAGAATTCCTGAGGAAGCGAACACAGTCCTCGTTTGTACTGGTTCAGATAGCTTGGGATTGGGAATCCGTTGAGGTCGGAGACCCAATTCCAGAAGTAGTGGAAACCAGTTGCTCTTGGGCCAATCTGGGGCTACTAGAGCGACTTGTCCCTTGAAAGTCCTGAGTTTGTTCAAAACTTTCAACAGAAGATTCACTGGAGGAAAGATGTACACTTTCTTCCACTGATTCCAATCTATGGCCATGGCGTCTTTGGCATAAGCCAGAGGGTCCAGGTTGGGAGCCAAATGCACGGGAGCTTGTGGTTCGATTGTGATGCGAAAAGATCCACCTGGAGGCCTGGGACCTTTTGACATATCCACTGGAATGAACGCCTGTCCAGAGACCACTCTGATTCTACAGGAACTGTACGAGACAGGGTGTCTGCTATCACGTTCCTTACTCCCGCCAGGTGAGTGGAGGATAGGTGCCATTTGTACTTGGCTGCTAGTGAGAATATGGCTATCATGACATGGTTCACATGACTTGATTTGGATCCTCCTCTGTTGATGCAGTGTACTACTACTGCCCTGTCCAATACCAGCTTGATATGAGACTTCTTGGCTGGTAGAAGCCTCTTCAATGTAAGGAACACTGCCATAGCTTCTAATACATTGATGTGAAGCTGGCGGAACTGAGGAGACCATGTCCCTTGTACTTTTTTGAACTGAGAGTATCCTCCCCAACCGCTTAGAGAAGCGTCCGTGTGGATAACCAACGCCGGAGGGGGAAATTGAAGAGGAATTGACTTGGATAGATTCTTGGCCTCCGCCCAGGGGTGGAGTCGCTTGCGGAGAATCGGCGGGATGGCTGACAACCTGTCCCGAGACTTGTTGTTTGCTCTCGAGCGCCAGACCCGGTTTATGTGTTTCAACTTTCCCTTCAGTAGAACGTCTGTCACTGAGGCGAACTGGAGAGAACCTAGGATTCTTACCTGGTTTCTCCTTGATGTTTGCTTGCATTTGAGGAATTGTTTTGTTGCTTTGGCTATTTCTTTCCTTTTGGCCAGTGGAATTGACAGAGTATGGGAGCTCAAGTCCCATTGAATGCCGAGCCATTGAAAGCGGGAGTCCGGCGTTAGCCTGGACTTGGTCTTGTTTATTTGGAACCCCAGATGTTCCAGAAACTGTATTACTTTGACCGTTGCTTTGCAGCATTCTTCGACAGTTGTTGCCCAAACAAGCCAATCGTCCAGATACGCTACTACCATTATCCCCTGAGACCTTAGTTGCTGAACTACTGACTCTGCCAGTTTCGTGAATACCCTGGGGGCCACATTCAACCCGAAGGGCATTACTTTGAAGGAGAATGCCTGGTTCCCTAGTCTGAAGCCTAGGTACAGGCGGAAGTGTCTGGCTACTGGGACATGATAGTAAGATCAATAGAGGTGGTGACGGCCCCACAGGGAAGTAAGGTCCGCACCTGCGAGATAGTCAGCATTTTGAACTTGTCGCAACGAATGAATAAGTTTAGACAGGACAAGTCTAAGATTATTCTTTGTTTGGTTGAGCCTTTCTTTGGCACGCTGAACAATCGACCTTGAAACTTTAAATGCTTGACTCTTGACACTACTCCTTTCTGAAGGAGTTCTTGAGCATACTCCGTCAATTCCGATGTTGGCCGTTGAAGTAAGGTCTTGGATAGAGGAGGGCCCTTGATCCAGCTCCATCCCAGTCCTTTGGACACAATGCTCTGTGCCCAATTGCTGAATCCCCATCTGTGGTGATAGAGAAACAGTCTCCCTCCTACCTGAGGATCCTCACTGACTTGGGGCAGGCCGTGACCCGCGTCCTCCCCGGAAATGTTTGCCTCTGCTAGGTGTTCTTCCGCCGCCCCTCTGGCGAAATGTACCCCTAGCCCTACTGCCTCCTCCGAACCTATTAAAGGGTTGGAATGCTTGGCCTTCAAAGACTGGGTTGAAGGCCGGGGACACTGCAAAAGAGATAGAAGGCTGGTTCTGGGGAGTCAGTAGGAGGAATTGCTGAGACTGACTCTTCGAGGTGGAGGGTTGTGCCACCTGGGAGACCGGTACTGCCTGTACCACCTGGTACTGTTGGGTAGCCTGGAAAGGTTGGAATTTCCTAGGCTTTTTCAACTTTTTTGCAGTAGAGGAAGTAGATTCAGGCTTCCTCTTACTTGAAAGTTCCCAACAGACCTTAAGGCTCTGATTCAGCCTTGTCGCCTCGTGCTGAACCTCATTGACCAACGCTTCAGGGAAGAGGTCAGCACCCCATATGGAAGCCGCGAGCAACTTATTGGGTTCATGGCGAATAGTCGCCTCTTGCAGCACGTGTTTTCTGCAATTGCGTCTTGCAAGTGTGAAGTCGTATAGATCACACTGCACGGTGTGTGTCTGTGCCTTAGCCAGCAATTTGAAAAGAGGTTCCGTGCCGTAGGTTACTGCCGCAACCTCTGTCATTACTAGGGCATTTAAGGTTCTCCCTAGCCTGGTCCTAGCATCAAATTCAGCCTGAATAAGATTGTCTGGGAGCCTGGGAAGCCTCTCGCTAAATTGTGTTATTGCACAATCTGGCTTGAGTTTCCCTACTGTGAACGTGGCTGGGAGATCCGCCCAAAGATCTTCGGTGCCTGGAAGGAGAAGGGATGTGGGCTCCGTTTCTCGGAGTTGAGGCATAGGCTCATCTTTCATGGCGGCCTGAAGAGTCAACTCCGCTAACTTTGTGGTGAATAGAATGGGGGTTTCCTCGTCCACCACAAAGATAGTAAAGGGGCTCTTGAAGGCTTGCAGCTTGGTATTGGTGCAGTCCCAATCTTCCAAGCTCCTCAGCCACTGCCTTTGGTTCTGATCCCGGCTGAAGATCACCGTCTCCTTGGGAATTCTATCCTCCCTTCTCATCGCCACCTCTGTAAGACGGGCATAACCAATGGAAGGCAGCTGTAGGTCGGCGGGGTGACACTCGAAGTCTTCAATTCTTTGAGTACCGCAGTCCCCCAACGTCAGCATACCGTCTTTAAAAGGGGCATACAACGAAACCCTCCATGGGTTATTCGCCGTATAGGGAGGAAGGTTATTGTAGTCCGGTATGGTTTGCCCCGCCATACCGGGCTGTGGGAGAACTGCTGCAGGGTTCTCCCAGAGACCTGCCATTAGATTCTCCAGGTTGGTCAGTCTTTCCGAAATGTTTCGGATCGACTGGCCCGACTCCTCGAACGAAGAAGAGATGTGTGACAACATCTGTTCGAACTTGTCTTGAACTAAGTTCCCGACAAATTTCCCCATTTGCTGCATGATGTTAGCAGTAAACGCTTCCGTGTCGAAGGGGCTTGGATCCTTGATCACGGCAGGAGTCTTGGGCCGTGCCCCCGTAGAGGTCTAAGGCTCAGGAACCGCAGATGGCTGAGCCTTGTCCTTAGAGGACTTGTCTCTGGACCCTTTGGAGTGCGAAGAGGAGGACTTCGACTTCTCTGCTCTGGGATGGTGAGCCGGAGACTTATGAGAGGAAGAAGACGTGGTCTTTTTGGACACTGTCTTCTCCAGGGTCTTTAACTCACGCTTCCCTTTCACCTTAGGGATAGCCTGAGTGGACTTCGGTCTCACCGAAAGTTCGCTCTCTGAAAAACCTTGGAAAGAACGAGTAGAAGGTACAGGGGAAGTAGATCCAGACGGACCCAAGGGAAGCCCTTGAGTCCCCAACAAACCTGCCTCATCCAACTACTACCTGTATCACCTACCGCCATTGGTTCCAGGTCTAGATCCAGCGTCGCCACGTCGTCTGCTATCTCGTAGTTGCCCTGGCCGGCCAGTGCCTGGGCCACCTGATGCTGAATGGTGACAATGTACAGGGCCGCCGCTGCCGGGTCGACATAGCAGGTGGACTTGCCTCCCGGGAAGATACGGACAGCCATATTCTTGTCCAGGATGTATGGCTGCCCCTTGGTTACGTTCTTGCCAAATCCGCCGACCCAGGCCTTCAGGGTGGCCGATGCGGCGTCCTTGACAGCGGTAGCCTAAAAGAGAGGGTTATTGTAAGCCCTCGATTGTACCTAAAATTCTATAATTAACAATATAAGCAAATATATCATCTTGTATCTCTTATAAGACTGCATTTGTATAGTCAAAAATTTTATATAGTAAATGTACTCCGGTATATACGTACACCGGAGGTAAACTGCTCCACGAGATCATAGCAGATCGAGCAGGCTTCATGGTGCCAGACAGCTATGTCCCCATAGCGGATGGCGCAGACGGTGTGGGTCCGGCAGACTCGGGGCTACAGGGGTCCTGTAACACAGCGTTACAGCCGGATTCCTGGCAATGGGTAGCCTGTAAGTGAACAGATACATGAGTATCAACACTGACTAACAGGACAAAGTCCGTTAATAGATATGACAGTCCGCCAGATGCTGGATTGGAAAATATAGGTGTTAGCCTTCTCTTGTTCTCATGTAGTGGTGAGTGTCCAATAGGGCTGGTATACTAGTTAGAAATTTCCGGCGCACCGGAGTAAGGAGTTTCACCAAACTAGTAACCACCTTATACGCCGGGGTGAGGAGTACAAGGACGGCGGGGAGAAAAATGAGTAGGCTAGACCAGTAATAATCATAATAAAATTAGTGGGAGCACAGCTCCGACGTAAGAAAAAACTCGCAGGCAGGGGGAGAACCCGGTTGGTGAGCGGGCACTCTGCCGGCTAGCGGAATACAAAACATAAAACATGTATAGTGTATATAAATGATAACAAGAATCAAAAACTGTATAGAGATGCATGCAACGGAGCTACTCTCCGTCACCCCCTAAAGGAGCTGGCGGAGCCAGCGGAAAGGGGGTGACCGGGGTAGGAGAGAGTGGTAAGGGACCCGAGGGGGCCTGAGCACGGACGAGCGTGGTGGCCAGCCGAGCTCGAGCGTACAGGAGACACCCCCGTGGAACCCAGGGTGAGAACGGTTGGAAGAGACAGTCTCATATGTTCACCCCCCACTGACTCCCGTATCCTCTCCAGGTGGAGAGGAAGAGGGGAGAGAGCCCGGATGGTTGCCGTGGCAACATGAGCAAGCGATACTTGCCTCCCAGCAGGGAGGGGGGGACTGAGCCGGTGGCTCATGGCGATCGCCTGGTTCACCGTGAACGTGGTAGGGCCACGCAGTCGGATAGACCAGGCGAACTGAGATAGCCTAGGCTACCTCTAACCGTCTCAAACATGCAACACAAAATAAGCATAGTTATCATAGCAGAAAGGAAAGGAATCATTAGTAAAAGAGAAAGTAATGTCCTAGAGAAGCTAGGCTAACCAACCTGGGAGGGAGGGCACCTAACTACTCGGGAGCTGGCCTCTGCCGATACGTAAGGACGGAGGGCGACGGCTAGGGTAGTAGGACTAAAAAGAGAAGGACACATGTTCTAAAATGCCTAACAGACCTAGACAAAGGTACATGCATGCATGAACGCTGAGCTAAGGTAACAAGGCATAAACTCAATCGAGCTAGATTCCCATAATAAAAAGAAGAGCACATCTTGCACAACACGAAAATATAATCATAAATACTGCACAGTCATAGCTACAATGGTATGGGAGACTGAAGAAGCTTGAATAATGAAACACACGAGGTGAGCCGGTTGGGGCGAGCCTGTAGCCATGTCGCAGAGGGCACCATCATAGAACCTAAATAAAAGTGGTAAAACAGGCCCTAGCTGGCTAAAAATACGTGAAACACTTAGGCAGTACTTAACTTAGCTGCGGCGATGGCTTGGAGCTCCATGGTGAAAGATAAATCCAGAAACGGAAGCACAAAAGCACAGCGAGAAAAAACACGTGTGTGCGGGATGCTGCTAACGAAAAGGATGGCCGCTAGAGGCGCTCGTGTTGGCGTGGGAGCGCTGGTAGTAGTAGTTACTGGTGTGGGCTGTGTATCAGCTCTCTCTAGCAGGAGGATTTTGTGAAGGGAGAGATCTAAATGACAAGAGGCCCGTGGTAGTGGTTTCACTCGCCCCAGAAACCATACCGACACCCTCTTTATATAGGGTGAGCTAGTCAGAATACTCTGACATCTCATTTTAGTTTTTCTCTGGTAATGTTAGCAATATTTACCTTAGAAATTGAACTAAAAGGATATTTCACGAAGCGACACGGGCTGAGCCCAGAAAAGGAAAATTTTGAGTATTACTAGAATGTAAGAGTTTTAGCCTACAATTGCGTATTTCTACCATTTTGGTCGAGTCAAAGTTGACCGAAGGTTGAAATTTTGGTACTTATCGTTATTTATATGAAAAAAATTCAAAAATGCTAAAAGCTACAACCATGGGTTATTTTTTGTTGTATTCTACATGAAATTGCACACATTTTCATATATAAAACTTTATGTTACGGCTAATATAAAACGGTGCAAACATTACGACAATCGGACGAAAGAATTTCTGATTTTTTCGACAGAGTTATTGCGCGGACGTAAGGAAAAAGTTTTTTTTTTCTAAAATTCACCATAAATCGATATATTGTGCTAGAAACTTCCAATTTGTTGCAAAAAGGTAAATGATTGAGTATTACTAGAATGTAAGAGTTTTAGCTTACAATTGCATTTTTCGACCATTTCGGTCGAGTTAAAGTTGACCGAAGGTTGATATTTGGGCGCTTATCGTTATTTATATGAAAATACTTCAAAACTGATAAAAGCTACAACCATGGGTTGTTTATTGTTGTATTCTACATGAAATTGCGCACATTTTTATATATAAAACTTTATGTAACGGCTAATATAAAATGGTGCAAACATTACGACAATCGGACAAAAGAATTTCTGAATTTTTCAGCAGTTACAGCGCGGACGTAAGGAAAAAGTTTTTTTTCAAAAATTCACCATAAATAAAAATATTGTGCTAGAGGCTTCCAATTTGTTGCAAAATGAAGGTAAATGATTGAATATTACCAGAATGTAAGAGTTTTAGCTTACAATTGCGTTTTTCAACCATTTCGATCGGTGACCGGACGGTTTGATACTGGACATATTTATACACACTGGACATTTTGATACCGGACATTTTGTGACTAGGATTTTTTACTATCGGACATTTCGATACCACTATGTGTGTGCGTGAAGATGAGAGTTTCTTATAGTTGGTTGTTTATATAATTGCTACACTTTTCTTGTAATTTGTAGTTTTAATTTTTTTTTCAAACATCTGCTATTTATAGTAAACATTGATCGGAACCTAAATATTCTCAGTTTTTTATCACTCTCAGTCTACTACCAAAGGGTCAACTACTAACGCTCAGCTATCAACGATAAATATAGATATTCTTATTGTATCACCCATGGCTTGTCTAATTGCTTCAAGAAAAAATGGAAAAAAATTAGTGGATGATCTAAACTATATATATGATAAACACAAAACTAATCAGGATGGTTCAAAGCAGTATTGGCAGTGCAAAAAAGGGATTTTGACGTAGGAAAAATCTATTTCTGGGTGATTGGCTCGTGTCGCCCTATGAAACCCACCCTGTCCTTGTTTACCCTCCCTGCAGGACAAGATGTTCATAGATTAAGGATGACCGCTAGGGGCGCTGCTGTCCGTGGCGTCCCTAGTAGTAGTAGTAGCGGCCGCATCACCCGTTAGTATCAGCTCTCTCTAGTGGGGATTTTGATTGGAAGGTCTAAATGGTGAATGACTCGTGGTAGTGATCCCACTCGCCCCTATTCTCATACCGACACTTCTTTTATAGAGTGAGCGAGTCAGTTTTACTGACATTTTCTTAATTTTGTTTTTCTCTGGTAATTTTAGATTAATTTTGCCTAGAAAGAATGATATTAAGGATACTTTCATAGGGCGACACGAGCCAATCACCCAGAAATAGATTTTTCCTACATCAAAATCCCTTTTCTGGGCTCAGCTCGTGTCGGCCTATGAAAGAGTACCAGAGAAACAGACAAGATGGGAAAAAGGACAAATGAAAATCAGTTGTAAAAAAGAGGGATATAATATAAGTGAATCAGGTATATTACAGAATACAAACTAAGTACTTAAAGCTAACTTATGCTAAACAATGACATAAAAAAGAAAGCCAATAATATAAAGTACTTAAAATTAACTTATATTAAACATAGTAATATACAATAATGCAATGCAAATTAACAAAATAGATTCACTTAAGTAAGGTATTTACATAATATACAAACACATTGTGTCCTACCCTAGCATAAAAATAAGGGTAGGTACACTGAAGTACATTATAAGTACATAGTGTGGATGTCCCTAGCAAAAAAATAAGGGACAATCAACCAATATGATATCAGCGGCTAAGGCTAGAGTATCCGAATAGCATGGCGATAGGGTGAGGCATGTTGGACGAGGTAGGTAGAAAGGAGACCTGGATCTATACTATGACTACTATACAGTATCAGGAGAAACAATGTTTCCCGCTGCTACTGCAGAAAATTTTAAAGATTCCAAGGACTTTAGGTAGTGACGTTTAAAGACTGTCGGAGATTTCCATCCAGTATACTTTTTAAGATCCTCGAAGTTCATATGTTGAAAGTAGTTAATTGAGGTGGCTACTCCTCTGATGTCATGTGCTTTTGGAAATGAATCAGGATTGGCTTGTTTAATGAAGTAAAGGATCTGTTGTCTAATTCCTTTTACTGATAAAGTACCACCTTTTTCTCTCATGAAGAGAGAACCTGAGGATCTTGAGGATGTGCGAGATAGAAAGGCTCTTAAAGTTGATACTGGGCAGAGAGAAGGATCTTGCGGAAGTGGGATGACTTTCCAAGGAGCCCACCTTGCAAGAGGATCCTCATTTTTAGCCAAAAAACTACGATCCGGAGGAAGCAGAACTTCTCCTGAAGGGAGGAATTCCACATGACCCGCATCTCTGGATAGAGCCGACAGTTCTGAAATTCTAGCTCCTGAAGCTAGACTTAATAAGAATAACGTCTTTCTAAGAAGCATTATGAATGTACAAGACGAGTTGTCAGTATCTGAGGCTAGTTTGAGGACATCATCAAGAACCATGAGACTGCAGTATTGGCCTTTCGAGACGGGTCTAAAGTCTAGCACAGGCTTTAGGAATAGACGTAAAGTAAGATTCTGTTAGGTCTATCTGGAAACCCAACTGAAAGATCTTCCTCAAAGCCGATTTATGAGTAGTAATAGTGCTAGCTGCTAAACCTTTTCAAACAAGGATCTGAAAAGGATATAGCTAAGTTAACTGTCATGGTTGTAGTGTTTGATTCTTTCAGGAAGGATGCTAATTTTTTAACAGCTGAGTCATATTGTCTAATAGTTGACTCTCTCTTATCTGATTCTAGGAAGAGGATGTTTTGGGATCAATGTTAGCATCTTTGTTAGCCGCAAACTTCATGAAGTCCCATAAAGTTAGGGTCTGAAGAATTCCTGAGGAAGCGAACACAGTCCTCATTTGTACTGATTGCGACAGCTTGGGATTGGGAATCCGTTGAGGTCGGAGACCCAATTCCAGAAGCAGAGGATACCAGTTGCTCTTGGGCCAGTCTGGAGCAATCAGAGCTACTAGTCCCTCGAAAGTCCTCAGCTTGCTCAAGACTCAAAAGAAGATTCACTGGAGGAAAAACATAAATTTTCCTCCACTGATTCCAATCTAACGACAGGGCGTCCGTGGCATAAGCCAGAGGGTCCAGGTTGGGGGCCACATAGCAAGGGAGCTTGTGGTTCGCTTGTGAGGCGAAGAGATCCACTTGGAGACCTGGGACTCTCCGGCATATCCACTGGAATGACCTGTCGTCCAGGGACCATTCTGATTCCAGAGGGACCGACCGGGACAAAGCGTCTGCTATCACATTTCTTACCCCCGCCAGGTGAGTGGCGGACAGATGCCATTTGTGTTTGTCTGCTAGTGCAAAGATGGCTATCATGACATGGTTCACATGTTTGGATTTGGACCCTCCTCTGTTGATGCAATGAACTACCACTGCACTGTCAAAACTAGTCTTAGATGAGACTTTTTTTCGGGGAAGAAGTCTCTTCAGGGTAAGAAATACTGCCATTGCTTCCAAGATGTTTATGTGGAGCTGGCGGAACTGAACTGACCAAGTCCCCTGAACTTGTTTGAATTGAGAATATCCCCCCCACCCGGACAGGGAGGCATCCGTGTGAATGGTTAGTACTGGAAGGGGATATTGAAGGGGTACTAGTTTGGCCAGGTTCTTCACCTTTGTCCATGGACGGAGCTGATTGCGAAGGATCTGTGGAATTACTGACAACTTGTCTCGAGATTTGGCGTTTGCTCTCGATCGCCAAACTCGGTTTATATCTTTCAGCCTTGCTTTCAGGAGGATGTCTGTCACTGAGGCAAACTGAAGAGAACCTAGGATTCTTTCCTGGTTTCTCCTTGATGTCTGTTTGCATTTGAGAAATTGTTTCACAGACTTGGCTATTTCTTTCCGTTTGACCACCGGAATTGACAGATTGTGGGAAGACAAATCCCATTGGATTCCTAGCCACTGAAAACGAGACTCCGGAGTAAGTCTGGATTTCGTCTTGTTTATCTGGAACCCAGATGTTCCAGAAATGAACTACCTTTTTTGTGGCTTTGAGACATTCCTCGACTGTTGGTGCCCAGATCAACCAATCGTCGAGGTATGCTGCTACCATTATCCCTTGAGTTCTCAATTGTTGAACCACCACTTCTGCTATTTTCGTGAATACCCTGGGGGCTACATTCAGACCGAAGGGCATCACTTTGAATGAGAATGTCTGATTTCCTAGTTTGAAGCCTAGGAATGGGCGGAAGTGCCTGGCTATAGGGATATGATAGTAGCGTCTGTAAGATCGATGGAGCATGTGACGGCGTCCACGAGGAAGTAAGGTCCTTACCTGCGAGATGGTAAGCATTTTGAACTTGTCGCAACGAATGAAAGAGTTTAGCCTTGACAAGTCTAAGATTACCCTTCTTTTTGTTGAGCCTTTCTTTGGCACGCTGAATAAGCGACCTTGAAATTTAGATGCTTGACTCTCGCAATATCTCCTTTCTGAAGGAGTTCCCTCGCGTAATCTGTCAATTCCTTTGATGGTTCCTGATAAAATTATTTGATTGGAGGGGGATCTTTGATCCAACTCCAACCCAATCCCTTGGACACTATGCTCTGTGCCCAATTGCTGAACCCCCACCTGTGACGGAAGAGGAACAGCCTCCCTCCTACCTGGGGAGCCTCACTGTTGTTGGGCGGGTTGACCTCCACGCCCTCCTCTGAACTGCCTTCCCCTTGCCGCTCTTCCTGTGCCACGCTGGCGAAAGTGGCCTCTCGCTCTGCTACCTCTCGACTGCCTATTAAAGGGAGGGTAAGCCTGACCTTCATACATAGGGTTGAAGGCCGGCGAGAGTGCGTAGGAGGTCGAGGGTTGCGACTGAGGAGACAACAGGAGGATGGGTTGGGTCTGTTTTGAGGTTGATGGTTGTCCCTGTTGGGTAACTGGGACGGCCTGAACGAACTGCTGTTGCTGCTGATGTTTTTGGTGGTAAGGTTGGAACCTTTTACCAGACTTCTTGAGTTTCTTACCAGCAGCGGGGGCGGATTCTTGTTTCCTCTTTAGAGGAGTACCCCACCTAGCTCTAAGGCTCTGGTTGAGCCTAGCAGCCTCATGGTGCACCTCATTCACAGCGGACTCTGGGAAGAGGTCCGCCCCCCACATGCTGGAAGCCAGGAGTCTATTAGGTTCGTGCCTAATAGTGCACTCCTGCAGAACGTGCTTTCGGCAGTTCCTCCTAGCTTGGAAGAAGTCGAAAGCATCCGTCTGAACTGTTTGAAGCTGGGACTTGGCCAGAATCTTAAATAGTGGTTCTGTGCCATACGATAGTGCCGCCATCTCAGTGATAATTAAAGAGTTGAGGGATCTCCCAAACCTAGTTCGAGCATCGAACTCTGCCTGGATCAAGGTATCAGGCAGCCTTGGAAGCTTTTCGCCAAACTGGTCCATTGCGCAGTCTGGTTTAAGCTTACCAAGCGTGAATGTGGCAGGCAAGTTCTCCCACAATTCTTCCGAAGGCTGGAAAGAGCGGAGAAGTAGAATCCGCTTCCCTCAGCTGTGGCATGGGCTCATCCTTGAGGACTGCCTGAAGAGTCGCTTCCACTATTTGGTAGCGAACGGAAGAGAAGCCTCCTCCTCCGTCGCAAAAATAGTGAAAGACTCTTGAAAGCCTGGAGCTTAGTGTTGGTACACTCCCAGTCCTCCAGGCAGTGAACCCATTCCCGCTGAGCGTGCTCTCTACTATAAAGCACGTTCTCTCGGGAAATCTTGGGTCCTTTGTCTCCTAGTGAGGGCCGCCACGGTCAGCCTAGCATATCCAATGAAAGGCTGAGTCAATCCCGGAGGATAAAACTCGAAGTCCTCAATCCTTCGAGTTCCACACTCCGGGAAAGAGATCATACCGTCCTTGAATGGAGCGTAAGCGGCCACTCTCCATGGGTTATCCATGGAGAAGGCTGGTAGCGACTCATAAGGAGGTAGCTGGAGAATGCCAGCACCTGCTACTGGGGAGACTGGATGAGGAGCCTGAGAAAGCCCAGCTACTCGGTCCTCATTCTCTCTAACTCTGTTAGAGAGATCTTGGATGGACTGGCCCGACTGACTAAGGGTGTTTGACAGCTGTGCAAACATCTGTTCAAACTTGGTTCCGAGGGCGGAGACCTGCGAGCCTACCATCTCTCCTACCTGTTGCATCACCACTGCTGAGAAGGCAGTGGGATCAAAGGTGCTCGGTCCCGCTACTCCAACCGGTGTTGCCCGAGTGGATGCGGTGGAGGCCGGAGAAGGCATTGGCTCAGCTGGAGCATGAGCCTTCTCCTTAGAAGCCTTGCTTCTAGAGCTCTTGGAGTATGAAGAGCTCGGCTTAGCCTTCACCGCGTCAGCATAGGAAGTCGAAGACTTCTTTACTGAAGAAGACGACGACGACGACGACTTCTTAGAAGTCGTCTTATGGAGGGTCTTCTGTTCTCTCTGTCCCTTCACCTTTGGGTGTACAGAGAGAGCGGGAGAGCGGGCAGGGATCTCAGATCCCGTAAAGCCTTGAAAAGAAGCAGTAGAAGGGACAGGAGAAGATCCAGGAGCGCCCAAGGAAAGACCTTGGGCGCCCGACACACCTACCTCAACCAACAAATCCTCCGCCCCTACCGCCATAGGCTCGATGTTCAGGTCCAGAGTTGCAACGTCTGGGACCGGCTCGTGCGTGGCCACGGACCCGAACGACTGCTGCACCTCTTGCTGAATGGAGGCGATGAGAGGGGCTGCAGAGATAGGGTCAACGTATCCTGTTGATTTGCCGCCGGGGAAGATCTGAACGGCCAGCTTCTTATCCAAGATGTACGGCTGGCCCTTGGCGGCGTTCTTCCCGAAGCCGCCCACCCAAGCCTTCAGGGTTGCTAGGGCGACTTCCTTCACGGCGGCAGCCTGAAAGAGAAGGCGAAATGAAGCTTCTAGTGGCGGGGACGGGGTTTAACAAGCTTATGACTAAGTGTTATTAGTAATATGATAAAGAAGTCTAAAATCGACTTACCCCCCCCACCAGCTGACTGACAAGGTCATAGCAGATGGTGCAGGCTTCTGGGTGCCAGACGATCATGGCGTTGTGGGTCGTGGCACACGGAGCGTGAGTCCTGCACTCATCGTGGGCGCAGGGGTCGTACAGTGTCGCATTGCACCCCAGGACCTGACAGTTGGTAGCCTGTAAGTGGAAAGATACATAAGTATCAGGAGAACACTTACAGCCTAACAATTGCTCCGCTGCATGCCGGAGCGAGAAAGTTAGATTAAACCAGAGCCCCGCCATAATACGTGTGGTAACAAGGTGGTTGGAGTTGTCTAAGGCTACGCCGGAGACAAGAGAAAGAATCCAACCAGGTGTGGTGGTGAGCTATGAAACCACAACGGAGAACGACGGAGATGGTATACACACAGTTAGATAATACTAAAATTCACCGTAAAATTAGGGTATATCCTTATATTATAACGAAATATATATAAATCTTTTCCCCGTCTACTAGAAGAGTGCCCGGGTAAGAAGCAAGCTCTCCTCCGGTAGCGGGAAAAAAGGGCAGGATATAGTAAGCAAGCAATAGACGACTAGTAGTGACCACCCCGCCCGCTGGCGGAGCCAGACGAACTATAACCAAAGGTGCCCCGGCTGCAGCGGAGGCTCCGTTCGTTACAGTGGGGGAAAGGTGGGACTGAGCAATGGGGGTGGGTTCCCGGCGTGACGCGGCGGGAGAGAGAGAGGGGGGGGGTGGCCTACTCCTCCCCGTCCCAACAACTACCCGCTCGGTGACCCGGTACCCGAGACAAGTGGTCGCCCTATACCCCAGCTGGGAGGAACCCCTGGCCTCCTCAGAGAAGGAGGGAGGAAGGCTACTGAGGTTGTCATGGCAACCAAGGGGTCCCCCAGACCCCTCCCTATACCTGGTAGGGAGGGAAGGGGAAGGGTAAGGTGCTATGGAACACGTGACCGCAAGTGGCCTAAGCCGCGATAGCAACACAACCGTGGGAGGGCCACGTGAACCAGACTGTACCAACACATGGGACATGCACCTAGGCTAGCCTAACACCCTAAATAAAATAAAATTACATCGTAAAAGGTGGAAAAGACACTTTTAGTAAAAGAAAAAGAAGCCCAGGAGGAGGCAAACTGTTCCGAGGAACAGTTGACTACTCGGAGCCAGCGATAGCCGATGAAGAGCAAGAGCCGGGATGCTGGGCCAGAAACACAGAATAGCCCTAAATACCAAACTAAGAGAAATGGTAAAAGGGCTGACCTAGCTAAAAAGGCGATGTAAAAAACAATGAACGTGATATAGTAAGCCCATAAGTACAAGAAGTCCCAGTATGGAAGACCGGGAATTCTTAACATGAGGCGGCATGGCGCCGCCACGAGTCGACCGGGAAACCGTATATGACCTATTAGAAGGAAAATACTGGTCCCTGGAAGACTAAAATACGGTAAAATACTACTTATGAGGCACTTAACTTAGCCGATGCGATGGCAGCACGTTCCATGGTTAATAAGGAGGTAAATCCAAAGATAATACGGCACAAAGAAAAAAGCGTACAACGCGTACCGTCTAATGATTAAGGATGACCGCTAGGGGCGCTGCTGTCCGTGGCGTCCCTAGTAGTAGTAGTAGCGGCCGCATCACCCGTTAGTATCAGCTCTCTCTAGTGGGGATTTTGATTGGAAGGTCTAAATGGTGAATGACTCGTGGTAGTGATCCCACTCGCCCCTATTCTCATACCGACACTTCTTTTATAGAGTGAGCGAGTCAGTTTTACTGACATTTTCTTAATTTTGTTTTTCTCTGGTAATTTTAGATTAATTTTGCCTAGAAAGAATGATATTAAGGATACTTTCATAGGCCGACACGAGCTGAGCCCAGAAATAGGATGTGTAAAGCCCGCGTACACACCTATGTTGGTGATAGTGGCAACAAAATCCTTAAGACTGTAGGTGAGCATAATCACAGTGCTACAGCAGCAAGAGTGGAATCAAAATTTAGCACATCATCAAATGAAAATAATATCTGGTTCAACACAAGATGCTCCTCTTACTATAATATGTAAAGAAACCCAAAATCTGAATGCATGTGCTATTTCAGAATTAGCTTCAGTATCTTCGTTGAGTCGTAGTATCAGGCGTTGGAGACATTTAGAAGAAAATGTACCGCCTATACCTTAGGTATGGCATGGTTATTTGATTCCTGATCAGTATTGTTACCTTGAAAATGGTTTGAAGTGGCTACAGTTTGACAGTGGAGAATATGATACTGAAAGAATTTTAATATTTGCTACTGACTCGGGAATTAGTGACATCAAAAGAGCCAAAAATTGGGTCGTAGATGGAACTTTTAAGTGTAGCCCAATTATTTATTATCAACTGTACACGACATATTCAAGACAATGGCATTAGTGTTCCGAGAATGTTCGCCTAGTTGCCAAATAAGATACAAGATACTTATGCTAGACTATTTACTACTATAAAAGAACTCTTGCATAATGTCGAACCAGCCACTGTGATGATGGATTTTGAAAAAGCAGCCATCAATAGTTTATTAGATATTTTCCCTAATTCAGATGTTTCTTGTTGCCTATTTCACCTGTCACAAAATGTTTACAAACAAGTTGTAACATTAGGTTTCAAACATTGATATCACTAAGATGATCATTTTAGTTTAAAAGTGAGATGTTTACCCGTGCTTGCTTTCCTTCCCATTGACCGTGTTATTGACGGCTTCCAAGAATTAACTGATGACGACGATTTTCCGCAAGAGCTTGTTGCATATTTCGAAACAAATTATATTGGAGGAGTGAGGGGTCGTGGCCAACGAAGGCGAAGAGTCGAGCCAGCCTTCCCTATTCATTTATGGAATGTTCATGAACGCATTGAAAATGGTATGAAACGCACCAATAACTATGTTGAAGGACTTCATAATGCTCTAAGAACATCAGTGACAAATGTGCATCCTAACATTTGGTCCCTTATAACTGCTTTAAAACATGAAGAGGCTCTCAGTGCAACAAGAATTGCCCATCTCAATCGTGGAGACAGCGCAACCTCAAAGAAAAAATACAGAGATGCCGATCAGAGTATAAAAAAATTGCTGAAACGGTATGACCCCTCAAATAAAATTCAATATCTTCGTGGCATTGCTCATAACATTAAACATTTTTAAATAGATAATATTGTTGCTTTTTCTTAATCATACTGTTACTGTGTTTACGAATTGATAAATTTTTGTCTATATATTTTTTTATTTGTACTTTTAACTCCTTACTTTTGATACATAATTTGGATTTATACTTTATATAATGGTATCGAAATGTCCAGTAGTGAAAAAGCCTAGTCACAAAACATCCGGTAACAAAATGTCCAGTATCAAAATGTCCGGTATCAAAATGTCCAGTATCAAACTGTCCTAGAACCATTTCGATCGAGTCAAAGTTGACCGAAGGTTTAAATTTTGGCACTTATCATTATTTATATGAAAATATTTCAAAATTAATAAAAGCTACAACCATGGGTTGTTTTTGTTGTATTCTACATGAAATTGTGCACATTTTCATATATAAAACTTTATGTAACTGGTAATATAAAATGATGCAAACATTATGACAATCGGACGAAAGAATTTCTGATTTTTTCGAAAGAGTTACCGTAAGGAAAAAGTTTTTTTTTTCAAATATTCACCATAAATCAAAATATTGTGCCAGAGACTTCCAATTTGTTGCAAAATAAAGGTAGATTATTGAATACTACTAGAATGTAAGAGTTTTAGCTTCAATTGCGTTTTTTTACCATTTTGGTCGAGTCAAAGTTGACCGAAGGTTGAAATTTTGGCACATCATTATTTATATGAAAATATTTCAGAACTGATAAAAGCTACAACCATGGGTTGTTTTTGTTTTATTCTACATGAAATTGCACACATTTTCATAGATAAAACTTTATGTAACGGCTAATTTACAACGGTGAAAACATTACGACAATCTGACAAAAAAATGTATGATTTTTTCGGCAGAGTTACCACGCAGATGTAAGGAAAAAGTTTTTTTTTTTAAATTCACCATAAATCAAAATATTGTGCTAGAGACTTCCAATTTGTTGCAAATTGAATGTAAATGATTGACTATTACAATAATATAAGAGTTTTAGCTTACAATTCCGTTTTTCGACCATTTCGGTCGAGTCAAATTTGACCTTAGGTTGAAATTTTGGCACTTATCGCCATTTATAGAAAAATATTTCAGAATTGATAAAAGCTACAACCATGGGTTGTTTTATTGTTGTATTCTACATGAAATTGTTTACATTTTCATATATAAAACTCTGTGTAACGGCTAATATAAAATGGTGCAAACATTACTACAATCTGACGAAAAAATTTCTGATTTTTTCGGAAGTTGCCGCGCGGACGTAAGGAAAAAGTTTTTATTCAAATATTCACCATAAATCGAAATTTGTGCTAGAGACTTCCAATTTGTTGCAAAGTAAAGGTAAATGATTGAGTATTACTAGAATGTAAGAGTTTTAGCTTTAAATTGCATTTTTGTACCATTTCGGTCGAGTCAAAGTTGACCGATGGTCAAAATTTGGCATTTATCGTTATTTATATGAAAATACTTCAGAACTGATAAAAGCTACAACCATGGGTTGTTTTTGTTGTATTCTACATGAAATTGTGCACATTTTCATATATAAAACTTTATGTAACTGGTAATATAAAATGATGCAAACATTATGACAA
Source organism: Macrobrachium nipponense (assembly GCF_015104395.2). Taxonomy (NCBI): domain Eukaryota; kingdom Metazoa; phylum Arthropoda; class Malacostraca; order Decapoda; family Palaemonidae; genus Macrobrachium; species Macrobrachium nipponense. Next base: position 45,419,203 of record NC_087202.1, on the reverse strand, counting down.
TCGGACGAAAGAATTTCTGATTTTTTCGAAAGAGTTACCGTAAGGAAAAAGTTTTTTTTTTCAAATATTCACCATAAATCAAAATATTGTGCCAGAGACTTCCAATTTGTTGCAAAATAAAGGTAGATTATTGAATACTACTAGAATGTAAGAGTTTTAGCTTCAATTGCGTTTTTTTACCATTTTGGTCGAGTCAAAGTTGACCGAAGGTTGAAATTTTGGCACATCATTATTTATATGAAAATATTTCAGAACTGATAAAAGATACAACCATCGGTTGTTTTTGTTTTATTCTACATGAAATTGCACACATTTTCATAGATAAAACTTTATGTAACGGCTAATTTACAACGGTGAAAACATTACGACAATCTGACAAAAAAATGTATGATTTTTTCGGCAGAGTTACCACGCAGATGTAAGGAAAAAGTTTTTTTTTTTAAATTCACCATAAATCAAAATATTGTGCTAGAGACTTCCAATTTGTTGCAAATTGAATGTAAATGATTGACTATTACAATAATATAAGAGTTTTAGCTTACAATTCCGTTTTTCGACCATTTCGGTCGAGTCAAATTTGACCTTAGGTTGAAATTTTGGCACTTATCGCCATTTATAGAAAAATATTTCAGAATTGATAAAAGCTACAACCATGGGTTGTTTTATTGTTGTATTCTACATGAAATTGTTCACATTTTTTTATATAAAACTCTGTGTAACGGCTAATATAAAATGGTGCAAACATTACGACAATCTGACGAAAAAATTTCTGATTTTTTCGGAAGTTGCCGCGCGGACGTAAGGAAAAAGTTTTTATTCAAATATTCACCATAAATCGAAATTTGTGCTAGAGACTTCCAATTTGTTGCAAAGTAAAGGTAAATGATTGAGTATTACTAGAATGTAAGAGTTTTACTTTTAAATTGCATTTTTGTACCATTTCGGTCGAGTCAAAGTTGACCTATGGTCAAAATTTGGCATTTATCGTTATTTATATGAAAATACTTCAGAACTGATAAAAGCTACAACCATGGGTTGTTTTTTGTTGTATTCTACATGAAATTGCTCACATTTCCATATATAAAAGTTTATGTAACGGCTAATATAAAATGGTGGAAACATTACGACAATCGGACGAAAGAATTTCTGATTTTTTCGGCAGTTACCACGCAGACGTAAGGAAAAAGTTTTTTCCAAAAATTCAGCATAAATCGAAATATTGTGCTAGAGACTTCCAATTTGTTGCAAAATGAAGGTAAATGGTTGAATATTACCAGAACATAAGATTTTTAGCTTACAATTGCGTTTTTCGACCATTTCAATCGAGTCAAACTTGACCTAAGGTTGAAATTTTGGCAAATCGCTATTTGTAGGAAAATATTTCAAAACTGATAAAAGTTTCAACCATAGGCTGTTTTTTGTTGTATTCTACATAAAATTGCGCACATTTTCATATATAAAACTCTATGGAACGGTTAATATAAAATGGTGCAAAAATTACGTCAACGTGACAAAATAATTTCTGAGATGTGTCGCTGATGCATTTTAGTGCGAGAAGAAAGAAATTCGCGCATGCATGCCTGGTCAACAAAACAACAACTTGATCTGTGAACTCCCAGCATCCCTCAAGGTGCGTGATTCAAAAGTTTTTGCCAAGTAGGCCTATAACTATTTTTCCCCAAATTAAAAAAAAACTTTTTTGTGTCGACATATCGTACGTCAATTAAGCAACCAACAGACAATTTTTGTCGACGTTTAATACGTCCAATAGGGTTTAAGGGTTAATTTTCAATACTTTTCTGAATATAAGAAATGCTATTTCATATATTTGTAATTACTTGTTTATTTTTTCCTTGATCACTAATTAGAGTGGAATTTTGTTACATTATACAAGGGTTAATTTTCAATACTTTTCTGAATATAAGAAATGCTATTTCATATATTTGTAATTACTTGTTTATTTTTTCCTTGATCACTAATTAGAGTGGAATTTTGTTACATTATACAAAATATACACATATATTTACACGATTTGTAAGACATAAGATGCCTTCATATCCATAGATGCCATAAATTCATATACATAAAGAAGTTAATAATCGATCTGTGATGATCGCTTATTTTCTTACAGTAATAAGTAACTGAAATCGCCAGAGGTGCTGTCATCTCGCCTCGAGTCTGTCCGAGTGTCATTTTTCATTATTTAATACAAAGTATAGGAAACGCTAATGTTATTCATACATTTTTAGCATTCCTTCTTGCGTATAGTCAAACTCAGCCTTTTTGGCTGCTAAGGCGTTGGCCGCACAGTTGCCACAATTCTCTAAATATGCCACGACAGTGATGAAGAAATGTCTGATATTTTTTATACTAACTAATTATATGGTAATTACCCTGTTTTATAATAAAACTTCATATGTTTAAAAGAATGACTAACTTTTTGATGGGAAAATGACTGTTATTAAAAATGTTTTCCTGAGATTTGACAACACCTCTGTGCTGGGTTAGTGCTCCGTTGCCACCTCAGCCCGATAAGGTCATTCCGTGTCACTGACCCACCATGGAAACATCTCCCGCTTCTTGCTGCCCCCACCTGCACAGTCAGACTAAGGAAATAATTGATAATGTTAATCGGTACTTTTTAGATGAAAAGGCCAACGGCGGACACAGCCAAAGCGGCCAGAGTAAACAAAAGGACAGTTAGAAGGATTTGCTCCAAAACAAATCAAGAATGGTGGTCAGAGGCTGAACACGAGAGAGAGAGAGAGAGAGAGAGAGAGAGAGAGAGAGAGAGAGAGAGAGAGAGAGAGAGAGAGGTGGGGCGGAAGTACGTACCTTGGGAGAAGTGGCAACGTTCTGGAAAATCCAGGGTAAACAAGGCCAATGCCTTAGTGTCCAAAAAGGCTGAGTTTGACTTTTAGTTACCAGAATTTCATTTACGGTAATTGATTATGGATCAGTTATTTGCATAAAGTAATAAGTAACTGAGATTTTCAGAGACGTTGGTATCTTGTCTGTCTAGGAGAAAGAGCCCGAACTGACATAAGGCCATCTTATGTCAATGTCTCAGGCGCCAGTGGCTGCCGAGCACCTACTTTTCAGGCTCCAGTAGCTGCCGAGCGCCCAGGGCTTCGGGTGCCAGTGACTCCCAAGAGCTCAGTGTTTGGATTGAAAATTATTGCCCAATGCTTCGGGCGCCTATGCTTGCAGCCTTCCTAATGCCCAGTCTTCGCCTCTCACCTTCCGACTCTCGCCTCCCAAAGCTGAAGCTATTTCTCTCCTACTAACCCTTTTATATCAGTCATTTGCTCCCTCACCTGGCGCTATCACTTCCTTCCCTTGATTTGCCAGCATTTTTTTTTCAGTTATTGTGAATTTATCACTGTAACTGTGAAGTGTTGTGTAGTGGAGGAGGTGGCTACTTGTCCCTCAATTCTCCGAGACAAAGGTCACTGTCCTGCTCCCCCGCACTCGGTAGAAGACACACCGGATGTTCAAGGGAGGTCGGGGGTTTGCATACAGGTAGTCACTCCCTCATTGGAACCTGTTGTTGGTCCTAGGTATCAACAGACAGCCGCTGGAAAGACGTCTTCCTGGAGGTGTCAGAGGAGGTGCCGTCACATACGCTTATAGGTACAGATACCAACTTTTAGTTCGCAGAAGAAGTGGATTTGAACTCTGCTCCTGCGTTGGTATATGTGAGCATTCTCAATACTTTTTTCCTAGACACTCATCAGAATAGTACCGAAACTGATGATGAGCACCAAGTATTGGCGCCTAGCCACTCAAATCTTTCTCGTACAGCTGTTTTAGTTTTGTTGAGCACCAGTTCCCGGTCCAGGCACTCTGCCTCTGCACCATTGAAGGCTTCCACTTCTTTGCTTTAGCTCGCTCAGTATTTTTTCCACACTTCTCCTGGAACAGCTGCTGGTAGTCTGGCACTTCCTATTGGATGCCCAATGACAGTCTCCGCATTCACTTTCGTCTACACTAGGTGATCTTTCGTTAGTCACTATTTGAACAGGACATCACAAGAGTCGAGAAGTTTTCCATGTCCTCATCGTGAAGTTTCGATCCCAAAGACATGCGTGGCGAGAAATAGCAAGTTCTCTCCATCTTTTGGCGCAGACAATTCTACTCTATTCTTTCGCATTCCCGCTATTGAACCAGTTGTAGGAAGAGAATGCTCCATTTGGTGGGTGAAAACCTCGGCTCTTCCTTCAGGAAATGACTTTTTCACTTAGGCAAATAAGTTTTCCTAAGTCTTTTGATTGCTATCTTTGCCGCAAGTTAATTATTGTGTTCGTTATCGCTCGTTCCCTCTAGTTCCGAGAAGAGCGGACAAGAACAGTCATTCTGAATAAGAGGAATCTACGGATTACTCTCCCCCAGAGTTTGGAGGTGAGAGCCTATGTTCTTGGCTAGATCATAGGAGCTTTCCAGTTAGTGTTTCCATTTTGGGAACAACCAGTTTGGTATGAACTATAGTCTTTGGTGTCCTGTTATCTCAATAGAAGCTTTCTTTCGGGATAGCTTCACCTTCACTCTTCATTAGAGAATGAAGGAGGTCTGTTTCCAGTCTTTATTCTTTTTCTCTTCGAAGTGAAGAAGAATTAGGCTGACGCATGGCCGACAGGAGCCTACGAATATATGTACTTGTATATTCTAGCGACATGCTTTTGTTATCAGTTGTACCGTTCGAGTGTGTGACAGACGTATAGTACCTTCTCTTAATTTCCTGTAACTCGGAACAGCCCTCCAGGCCTTCCAAGAGTTGCTGATTTTGATTTTGATTTTGGTGATGTTTTGGCAACAATACCACAGAATTGGCATGATAACCGAACAAGGGGGTTTTCTTTCCCTCTTGTTGCCGTTATCATGTAGGTGCTCGAGGGTATCTGTTGTGAACTTGATGGCTCTATAAGGTGGAATGTGCTATCAGCCTACGAAGTCACGTGAGGAGCAGTGACTGCCTTCTCAGTGAGTGTTTCTGTGCTTGACTGACTTTGAATTAGTATAGTTTCTCTGCTGTCGAAGTTTAATTGCTAATTCAAATCTCTGATCGGCCATTACAGGCCTAAGTCTCTGGTCGGCTTTGGATTCTTGCTTATGATTCCTATTTTGAACTCCACACTTGCCATTGCGAGAATCATCGGACAGAGAGATTTCTCTATTTAAACTCATTATCATCTTTCTGTTTACCCCACAGTACGAGTACAACAGAAGTCCCTAAGTCTGCTTCGTTGCAATTGACCCATAGGCCACTGCAATAATTCAGAATGATTTCTCGGACAAACATAGTGGATTTTGTCTTCCATATTCATTTTCTAATTCGTTAAGTGTTCAATTACTAATAGTTCACCCCGAATTGAAGTGGCGTTAGAAGGCTGCCTGATAGCTCTGCTTCCAGAACCTTTCTTTTTATAAGTGTTGTCTTCTAGTTTATCTGGACTTCATTTTTAAAACATTGTTGTGGGATGATTTTTTGGCATACTTTGTAGCGAAGCTAAGGATGTAAGAACTACCTCTACCTCCTTAGTTTTCAGGCGTTGTTTGCTCTTTACGGCTTTCTGCTATCGAACGTATCTCTTGACCATTTTATTGACTGGCATGGCATCTTGGATATTCCCCTATTTTTATCTCTTCACCTTTTCAGCAAGGTACTGAGTTTGTAGAGCCAGGGGGTACAGTGTACCTGGAGAACCCCCTACTCTTAGTGGATGGGTGTTGACTTTATTTCAGTGTAGGCATCAGTGTTTTCTGGTTGTTTTAAAGAGGTGCTTTGCCCAGGGCAAGGGCGGGGACCTATCTTACTTTGCTAGCCATAGGATCGTCCTGCTTGCTGCAAAGTTTCCCCTTAGTAGAAAGCGACCCTTGGCTCTATTGCCATGCCACTACAAATTAAGATGAGCACCAACCAGAGGCAGTAGCTACTCATCTGCATAGCTCTCTTAATTCATAGGAAAGACAAGCATAGTTTTTTCAGTGCTAGTTACTTTTCTATTTCAAATTCATTGCATGATTTAATGCTTTGGAGTAGAATATGTCCATGATCCCACCATCTTTCAGTGTGGAATCAGCTACTATATAATTATTGGGTAAGTCCCATATACAAAAATGATGTTTTTATAATAAAATTAGATTTTTTATATGCTTACCCAGTAATTATATGATCAGAGCCCGCCTACCTCCCCTCTTATAGACATTATGCATAAAACAGAATTAGCTAAGTCGTTCCTAGTATGCCGCAGGGTGACGTCACTGAAGACCTACACTGAACCATCGAAGCGCTACCCGCGAAATTTGAACTTATTGCTGCCGTCAAGTAGAAACTTAGCTATATAATTACTGGGTTAGTATATACAAAATCTAATTTTTTTATAGAAATATCTTTTTTAGAGTTATTAATTTCAGTGAACGTTTACCCGGGGAAAATGGGTAAGGTTCTTACCTTGTTGTGGTGAACGGATTGCTACTTTACTTGAAGCTTCTATTCCAACAAATTGGGAGAGAAGTTAACCTTTTCAGCCATTAAAGGATATAGGTCCATTTTCTCTAGAAGTCTTTGGAGTTGAGACTCAAGATGTGGGCTCTGCTGGGGTTATATCGGACCTAACATATCAATTGATGTAGCCAACCTCAAGATTAGCAGTCAGACCTCCTTCACTGAAGTCATAAAGAGTATAAGGGGTCTCCTTGTGAATCACTTTGCCAGGCATTGCGCTGAATGACCATAATAGGTCCCAGTGCTTGGGCTTGTCCCTAAATTTCATAATCCATCCACTTTGCCAGGCAGCTCTTAACAGTAAAGACTGCTGAGTACAGACCATTGACCTGCTCCATGCTTACTGGATTTCCATATTGGAAAGCCCTGCTTCAGACTATACCTCTTTGAAGGGGACTTTTAGAATGAGACCGCCTCCTGGACCATATACTAATTGCTCCAAATGTGGGAACTTCTCTTTCTTGCTGCCTTCTCAGTGGCAATTACAGCATCTTATGATTAAAAAGAACAAGCAGTGTTTTTGTAATATAAAAGGGATTTGACGTAAGGAAAAATCTATTTCTGGCGATTGGCTCGTGTCGCCAGCGAAATATCCTTTAATCTATTATTTCTAGGGTAAATGTTACTAACACTACCAGAGAATAAATAAAATAAAGAAAAAGGTCAGTACAACTGACTCGCTCACCTCCAAGAGGGTGTCGGTATGAACACTAAGCGAGTGAGACCACTACCACGAGCCAAAAAACCAATAGAAATCTCCCACAACAAAAACCCTCCATGAGGAGAGCCGACCCACAGAGTGAGCAGCTCGTACTACTACTACTCCATCCCATGCTGCCGACTGCTGCGCCTCTGGTGGCCATCCTGAAGTTAGCAGACAATCTTGGGCGAAGGGATGGGTAGGGTGGGATTTCGCTGGCGACACGAGCCAATCGCCCAGAAATAGATTTTTCCTTACGTCAAAAAATCCCTTTTCTGGGCTCAGCTCGTGTCGCTGCGCAAAATCGTACCAGAGAAATAGCACAAGATTGTAAACAAAAGTAATAAAATAAGTCAGAACAGGTCTCAAATAAAAAATAATGTAAATATAAAAAAGAATATAATTGCTAAAAAGATACAAATACACAGTGATACAAAATAGAAATATGCTTAAATTACCCTTAATTCTAAACATGTTTCTTATCATAAGGTAATTTACATATGTACAGAGGTAAATTGGCTTACATGTAACAAAATAGTATCTGTGTAAAGGCATGTATCAAAAATATAATAGCAATTAAAGTAATCAAAAAAACAAATTAAACAACAATGATAATATATAAGGAATGCATATGACTTAATATACAAAACCCGTAACCATTATAAATGAGATGTATCCCCTAGCATAAAAATAAGGGGTAACATCATGAGATCAAAATTCATAATCATCTGTGGGTGTCCCTGGCAAAAACTAAGGGGCACCCACTACATCATCATAAAAAGCAGCTAAGACACCAGGTGAATGTAAATGAATACGGTAGGCATAGACGAACTGTTGGGTGAAGCAGGTAGAAAGGAGGACTGAATCTTCTACTACAAATTAACTAGAGTCAGGGAAACTAGTTTCCCGCTGCTACTGCTGAAAATTTCAGAGCTTCCAAGGACTTAAGGTAATGGCGTTTGAACACTGTCGGCGATTTCCATCCGGTATACTTTTTCAACTCATCGAAGTTCATGTGTTGGAAATAATTAATTGAGGTGGCTACTGCCCTAACATCATGTGCTTTCGGGAAAGAGTCAGGATTGGCTTGCTTAATAAAGTACAGGATTTGCTGCCTGATGCCTTTAATGGATAAAGTACCACCTTTTTCTCTCTTAAAGAGGGGACCCGATGAGGATGAGGAGGTCCTGGACAGAAAGGCTCGTAAGGTTGTAACTGGACAAAGAGATACATCTTGTGGAAGGGGTAGTACCTTCCAAGGTTCCCACCTCATCAAAGGATCTTCATTCTTTGCTAAAAAGCTACGTTCCGGAGAAAGTAGTACTTCCCCTGTGGGAAGGAATTGAATATGATCCGGATCTCTGGATAAAGCCGACAGTTCTGAAATTCTTGCTCCTGAAGCTAAGCTTAATAAAAACAGGGTTTTCCTCAAGAGCATTATAAACGAGCATGTGTCATTATCGGTTTCTGAAGCCAGCTTTAGAACATCGTTTAAGAACCATGAAACTGACGTAGGCCTTACAGAAGGTCTAAGTTAGCACATGCCTTAGGAATAGACGAGAAGTAGGAATCCGTCAAGTCTATGTTGAATCCAAATTGAAATATCTTTTTCAAGGCTGACTTGTTTGTCGTAATCGTGCTAGCTGCTAAACCTTTTTCAAATAAGGATCTGAAGAAGGATATAGCTGAATTAACTGTCATGATTCTGATATCAGATTCTCTCAGGAAGATTGCTAACTTTTTGACAGCAGCATCATACTGTCTCAAAGTTGAATCCTTTTATCGGATTCCAAGAAGAGAATATTCTGAGGGTCAATATTCGCATCCCTTTTTGCCGCAAACTTCATGAAATCCATAAAGTTAGGGTTTTGAGAATCCCTGAGGAAGCGAACACAGTCTTCGTTTGTACTGACTGGGAGAGCCTGGGATTGGGGTATCCGAAGCCAGGACGAAGGCCAGCTCCAGAACTTAGGGGATACCAATTGCTCTTCGGAAAGTCTGGGGCTACTAGAGCCACTTGACCCTTGAACGTCCTGAGTTTGTTTAAAACTTTCATAAGAAGATTCACTGGGGGAAAGACATAAATCTTCTTCCAGTTGTTCAGTCTAGAGCCAGGGCGTCCGTGGCGTAGGCCAGAGGGTCCAGGTTGGGGGCTACATTAAACAGGGGAGTTTGTGATTCGCTTGAGGTAGCCCTGGGACCTCTTTGAAGGATCCATTGGAACGAACTGTTGTCCAGTGACCATTCCGACTCTAGGGGTACTGATCGGGATAACGCGTCTGCTATAACGTTTCTCACTCCCGCTATGTGAGTGGAGGAGAGATGCCAACTGAACTTGTCTGCCAGGGAGAAGATGGCTACCATCACATGATTTAGATGACGTGACTTGGAGCCTCCTCTGTTTATACAATGTACTACCACTGCGCTGTCCAGAACTAGCTTTATGTGGGAGTACTTTGGTGGGCGCAATCTTTTTAGAGTCAAGAACACTGCCATTGCCTCCAGTACGTTTATATGGAACTGACTGAACTGAGGTGACCAAGTTCCTTGAACCTTTTCCTTTTGGACCTGGGAATACCCTCCCCAGCCGCTTAAGGACGCGTCTGTGTGGATGGTAATCCCTGGTGGAGGGAACTGAAGAGGTACTGACATGACAAATTCTTGACTTTCGCCCACGGCCGAAGACGATTCTTTAGAATCAGAGGGACTGAGGATAGTTTGTCCCTGGACCTGACATTTGCTCGTGAGCGCCAGATTCTGGTTAGGTCCTTCAGTTTGGCTTTCATTAAGACGTTCGTCACTGAAGCAAACTGGAGAGAACCCAGGATCCTCTCCTGAGCTCTCCTTGACGCCAGTTTGTGACTTAGAAATTGTTTGACTGACTTCGCTATTTCTTTCCTTTTGGTTGATGGAATCGACAGAGTATGGGAGGATAGATTCCATTGAATGCCCAGCCACTGAAAGACTGACTCTGGAGTGAGTCTTGACTTGGTCCTGTTTATCTTGAAGCCTAGATATTCCAGGAACTGAATCATTTCAGTGTGGCTCTGTTGCATTCCTCGACTGTTGAAGCCCAGATCAACCAATCGTCGAGATACGCTACTACCATAATCCCTTGTGATCTGAGTTGTTTGCACTACTGCTTCGCTAGTTTCGTGAACACCCTGGGTGCCACGTTGAGTCCGAAGGGAACTACCTTGAAGGAGAATGCCTGGTCTCCTATTCTGAAACCCAGATACGGACGGAAGTTTGTCTGCAAGAGGGATATGATAGTAGGCGTCTGTAAGATCGATAGAGGTGGTGACGGCCCCACGGGGAAGTAAGGTCCGCACCTGTGAGATCGTGAGCATCTTGAACTTGTCGCAGCGGATGGCTAAGTTTAAGCGGGACAAGTCTAAGATTACCCTTCTTTTTTGTGAGCCTTTCTTTGGCACGCTGAACAAGCGACCTTGAAATTTTAATCTCTTGACTCTCGCTATAGCTCCTTTCTGAAGGAGGTCCTCTGCGTACTCTGTCAATTCTTTGGAAGGAAGTTGACGGAAAGGTCTGGATGGAGGTGGGTTCGTCAACCAGCTCCAACCCAGGCCTTTTGACACTATGCTCTGAGCCCATTCGCTGAAGTTCCACCGGTGGCGAAAGTGAAACAGCCTCCCTCCTACCTGAAGTTCTTCATTGGTTCTGGTAACCGCCTCAGCCTCCTCTGAAGTGCTTTCCCTGTTAAATGGGCCTCCCGAACCTCTCCCACGAAAGGAACGCTACCTGCCTCCCTTACCCGAGCGTCATACTTCTGTGAAGCTTGACTCTCGAAGGCTTGATTGTAAGCTGGAGAGATGGCGTAAGAGGTGGAGGGCTGAGGCTGAGGGGATATCACATAAATTGCTGTGATTGAGCCTTAGAGGTGGAAGGTTGGGCTGTTTGCACTAAGGGCACCGCTGGAAACTTGCTGAGGAAAGCGTGGCTGCTTTTTCTGGTAAGGGTGGAAACGCCTAGGTTTCTTCTGTCCCCTTACCTTTAGGAGTTAGGTCTTGTCTCCTAGCTGTAAGGCCCCAACGGTCCTTAAGGCTCTGGTTCAGCCTCGTAGCCTCTGACTGGACTTCCTTCACCATAGCTTCTGGGAAGAGATCTGCTCCCCAGATGTTAGACGAGAGTAACCTATTCGGCTATGTCGAATGGTTGCCTCTTGTAGGACATGCTTCCTACAATTCATTCTAGCAGTGGCAAACTCAAACATATCCGACTGTACCGTTTGAGTCAGGGCTTTGGTCATGAGCTTAAAAAGCGGCTCTGAGCCATAAGCTATGGTTGCTACCTCGGACATAGCCATAGAGTTAATTGATCTGGCTAGTCGCGATTTCGCGTCAAATTCAGCCTGAATAAGGCTATCTGGGAGCCTGGGTAGCTTTTCACCAAAACTGCTCCATAGCACAGTCCGGTTTGAGTTTGCCAGCTGAGAAGGTGTTTGGCAAGTCCTCCCACAATTCTCCGGCTGAAGGGAGCAACGGAGATGTGGGATCTGCTTCCTTCAATTGAGGCATGGGTTCCCCCTTCTGGGCCGCTGGGATGGTAGACCTACGCGATCTTTGTCAGGAACGGGAGCGGGGTACTCTCATCCATTGTGAAAATGGTAAAGGGACTCTTGAAAGGTTGTATCCTGGTGTTAGAACAATCCATGTCCTCTAAACATCTGAGCCATTCTCTCTGAGCCTGGTCTCGTGAATAGAGGACTGTCTCCTTTGGTACCCTATCATCCTGAACCATGGCTGAAGCTGTAAGCCTTGCGTAGCCTATGAACGGAGGCTGGAGGTCTTCCGGGTAGAACTCGAAGTCCTCTATCCTTCGAGTTCCGAATTCCGGTATGGAAATGAGACCGTCTTGGAAGGGGGCGTATGACGCTACTCTCCATGGATTGTTCATCGAGAACGGAGGTAGCGAGTCATACGGAGGAAGCTGAGTTCCACTCGTATTGGAAAGTGGAGGAGAGGCTAGGGGGGCTTCTCTCAGTCCGGCTATAATGGAGTCTTGGGAAGTAATCCTATCCGACAGACGAGAGATCATTTCGCTCATGCTACTCTTTAGGGACCCAACCAGGTCGCCCACCTGTTGCAACAGGCCAGCATTGGAGTCCAAGGCCGGAGCTGCTGCGGAGGTGGATGGGTGGCTCTGAATCGGAACCAAGGGTAGCGGAACTGGATGACTCTGCCGGTGTGCGAGATATCTCTCTGGAGGATTTACTCCTCGAGGACTTAGAGCCGGAGCTAGAAGCTTTAGACCTGTCTGCTCCGGGGTTCAGCAGAGACTTACGTGAGGAGGATGACGCCGAAGTCGACTTCTTAGACGACGACGACGTCTTAGACAAGGATTTCACTGCTTGACCCTTGACCTTAGGTCTAACCGAAGCGTCAGGAGGAGTATATAATTCATCGCCTGTAAATCCTTGGAAGGATGGAGAGGTTGCGGAGGAGTAGAAGAAACAGTTACACCCAAGGGTGACCCTTGGGTGCCACCCCCTACTTACCTCGACCAACAGGTCGTCTACACCTACCATAGGTTCCACATTAATATCTAAAGTCGCGACGTCCGTGGAGATATCCTGGTCTTGATCAGTTAATGAGGCAGCCAGCTGTTGTTGGATGAAGGCGATAGTAGGGGCCGCCTCTACTGGGTCGACGTATCCTGTCGCCTTGCCTCCGGGAAAGATTAACAACGCCAACCGCTTCTCCAAGATGTAGGGCATACCCTTGGCGGCGTTCTTCCCAAAACCGCCGACCCAGGCCCGCAGGGTTGCCAGTGCGGTATCCTTCACTGCCGGCGCCTGGAAGAGAGGGCGTAGATTAGATTTAAGAATCACTTAAAACTAAAACTTAAAATATATCTTAAACTTAGATGCCTTAAGTTAAAGTGGATGATGAAAACTTAAGCACTAAAACAGAAGCGGAGCAGCTACCGGAGATGGAATACTCACCCCTTCTAAAAGCTGGCTCACCAGATCGTAACATATGGTACACGTCTCATGGTACCAGACCTGGATGTCCCCGTGCAGAGTCGCGCATGGAGCATGGGACCGGCAAACTTCGTGTCCACATGGGTCCTGAAGTGTGGCGGCGCATCCCGGATGCTCACAGTTGGTGGCCTGTAAGTGGGAAGACACATGAGTATCTTAAAGAATAACACTTACAGGCTAAAGGACAGAAGAACTCCGTTGCATGCCGGAGCTCGGAAAAAATTTGGGCATAACCCCCCCCTGCCCCGCCTGAATAGGCTATAATCCCGGAGATATCCGGTAAGACATGTAAGGGAGGGGGGGAAAAGGTTTAAGGTACTTAAGATAAACTTATAGTTAATCTAATAACGCTTAAACCTAAAACTCAAACGAACCGGAGCAAGTCCAGTGCGTAGCGGAGTGTAGTAACTCAGCAATACGGTAAGGTTAGCAGGGACCCACTGTATGCTCCGGTCCACTCTACTGGGTGGACTAACAACTTCCCGCTGGATGCCAGGACTCCGAACAGGAAAGGAGACCTAGCAAGGTCGGGAAGAGCGAGGAGACATACAGGCTCGAGCGAACCGGAGCGACAAGGAAGCAACGGATGGGGGAAAGGCCAGTACCCCCCATCACATCACCACCCGGGCCGGGACCGAGAAGCCGGAGAAGGACGGTCGCGTCCAGTCTGGGTCTGTCCCGTCTCCCTGGCCCCTCCGCCTGGGGGAGAGAGGGAAGCATGCTCGGGTATGTGGAGCGAGCGTGGCCAGACCGCCCCACCCTCCCCCGACTCTATGGAAGAGCGGGAGGAGGGGGGAAGGGGACTGGACAGGCTCTGGCTGTCTCGTGATCGCGTAGTGACCACGAGACGGTAAGGCTAAAATAAGACAACTAAGCCTAGGACCAACCAACTGATCAGAGAGATGCTATCGGGAAGCAACTGAACTGAAAAGCGGTAGCATAGAGACCCACTGGGCCAAAACCGACTGATCAGAGAGATGCTATAGGGAAGCAACCGAACTGATGAGCGGTAGCATAGGCTCAAGGAGCCAGGACCTAGGCTAAGCCAGACGCCTAACTAACCTAACCATAACAAAATACATGGTATAATAAAATAAAATAAAAGAAAGAAAACAATATAGTAGGAGAAAAAATCCAGGAGTGTACGACTAACCCGAAGGAAAGTCTACCACTCAAAGCTAGTCAGAGGCCGATACTAAGAGCCGGGACTAGGGTCTGGAAAGAAGAAGCCTACATAAGGTAAAAGACATGCATGCATGACAAACCTGAGTAGACAGTACCCTAAGTAAAACGGATAATAAATATAGAGCGTACATAGATAATGGGATGATCTAGGTATGGGAGACCGAGAACGAACCCACCACGCGGCAGAACCATGCTGCCATGCTTCCGACCCCGAGTTCGTATTTATACCTAAAAAACGGCAAATACTGACTGAGGGCCGGAAAAAACCAACTAACCATAAATACTGAGTACTTAACTTAGCTGCTGCGATAGCTGCACGCTCCATTATAGATAAATCCAACGAAAGGGCACAAAAAAGGGATTTTGACGTAAGGAAAAATCTATTTCTGGGCGATTGGCTCGTGTCGCCAGCGAAATATCCTTTAATCTATTATTTCTAGGGTAAATGTACTAACACATACCAGAGAATAAATAAAATAAAGAAAAAGGTCAGTATAACTGACTCGCTCACCCTCCAGGAGGGTGTCGGTATGAACACTAGGCGAGTGAGACCACTACCACGAGCCAAATGCCAATAGAAATCTCCCACTACAAAAACCCTCCAAGAGGGGAGCCGACCCACAGAGTGAGCAGCTCGTACTACTACTACTCCATCCCATGCTGCCGACTGCTGCGCCTCTGGTGGCCATCCTGAAGTTAGCAGACAATCTTGGGCGAAGGGATGGGTAGGGTGGGATTTCGCTGGCGACACGAGCCAATCGCCCAGAAATAGATTTTTCCTTACGTCAAAATCCCTTTTCTTTTCTTGGCTCAGCTGTGTCGCTGCGCGAAATCGTACCAGAGAAATAGCACAAGATTGTAAACAAAAGCAATAAAATAAAATAAAATAAATCAGAATAGGTCTCAAATAAAAGATAAAATATATATATAAATAGACTATAATTGCTCAAAGATACATATACACAGGGGTATAAAATTAGAAATATACTTAAATTACCCTTAAATCTAATCATGTTTGTTAACATAAGGTAATTTACATATATACAGGTAAAATGACTTACATGTATCAAATGGTATCTGTGTAACAGCATGTATCAAAAGTATAATAGCAATTAATATAAACAACCAACAATAATAATATATAAAGGAATGTATATGACTTAATATACAAAACCCGTAACCATTATAATATGATGTATCCCCTAGCATAAAAATAAGGGGAAACATCCATGAGATCAATGTTTATAATCATTTGTGAGTGTCCCTAACCAGACAATAAGGGGCACCCACTACACTATCACAAAAGCAGCTAAGACACAAGGTGAATGCAAATGAACAAGGTAGGAATAGACGAACTTTTGGGTGAGGCAGGTAGAAAGGAGGACTGAATCTTCTACTACAAATTAGCTAGAGTCAGGGGAAACTATGTTACCCGCTGCTACTGCTGGGAATTTCAGAGCTTCCAAGGACTTAAGGTAGTGACGTTTGAACACTGTCGGCGATTTCCATCCAGTATACTTTTTCAACTCATCGAAGTTCATATGTTGGAAATAATTAATTGAGGTGGCTACTGCTCTGACATCATGTGCTTTCGGGAAAGAGTCAGGATTGGCTTGCTTAATAAAGTACAGGATTTGCTGCCTGATGCCTTTAATGGATAAAGTTCCACCTTTTTCCCTCTTAAAGAGGGGACCCGATGAAGATGAGGAGGTCCTAGACAGAAAGGCTCGTAAGGTTGTAACTGGGCAAAGAGATACATCTTGTGGAAGGGGTAGTACCTTCCAAGGTTCCCACCTCATCAAAGGATCTTCATTCTTTGCTAAAAAGCTACGTTCCGGAGAAAGTAGGACTTCCCCTGTGGGAAGGAACTGAATATGATCCGGGTCCCTGGATAGAGCCGACAGTTCTGAAATTCTTGCTCCTGAAGCTAAGCTTAATAAGAATAGGGTTTTTCTTAAGAGCATTATAAACGAGCATGTGTCATTATCGGTTTCGGAAGCCAGTTTTAGAACATCGTTTAAGAACCATGAAACTGACGTAGGCCTTACAGAAGGCCTAAGCCTAGCACATGCCTTAGGAATAGACGAGAAGTAGGAATCCGTCAAGTCTATATTAAATCCAAATTGAAATATCTTTTTCAAAGCTGACTTGTTTGTCGTAATCGTGCTAGCTGCTAAACCTTTTTCAAATAAGGATCTGAAAAAGGATATAGCTGAATTAACTGTCATGATTCTAATATTCAATTCTCTCAGGAAGATTGCTAACTTTTTGACAGCAGCATCATACTGCCTCAAAGTTGAATCCCTTTTATCGGATTCCAAGAATAGAATATTCTGAGGGTCAATATTCGCATCTCTTTTTGCCGCAAACTTCATGAAATCCATAAAGTTAGGGTTTTGAGAATCCCTGAGGAAGCGAACACAGTCTTCGTTTGTACTGACTGGGAGAGCTTGGGACTGGGGATCTGAAGAGGACGAAGGCCCAGCTCCAAAATTAGAGGATACCAGTTGCTCTTCGGCCAGTCTGGGGCTACTAGAGCCACTTGACCCTTGAATGTCCTGAGTTTGTTCAATACTTTCATGAGGAGATTCACTGGAGGGAAGACATAAATCTTCTCCCAGTTGTTCCAGTCTAGAGCCAGGGCGTCCGTGGCATAGGCCAGAGGGTCCAGGTTGGGGGCTACATAACACGGTAGTTTGTGGGTTCGCTTGGGATGCGAAGAGATCCACCTGTAGCCCTGGGACTCTTTGAAGGATCCATTGGAACGAACTGTTGTCCAGTGACCATTCCAGACTCTAGGGGCACTGATCGGGGATAGGGCGCTGCTATGACGTTTCTCACTCCAGCTATGTGAGTGGAGGAAAAGATGCCAACTGAACTTGTCTGCCAGGGAGAAGATGGCTATCATGACGTGATTTAGATGACGTGACTTGGAGCCTCCTCTGTTTATACAATGTACTACCACTGCGCTGTCCAGGACTAGCTTTATGTGGGAGTACTTGGGTGGGCGTAACCTTTTTAGAGTCAAGAACACTGCCATTGCCTCCAGTACGTTTATATGGAACTGACGGAACTGAGGTGACCAAGTCCCTTGAACCTTTTTGACTGGGAATACCCTCCCCAGCCGCTTAAGGACGCGTCTGTGTGGATGGTGATCCCTGGTGGAGGGAACTGAAGGGGTACTGACATTGACAAATTCTTGACTCTCGCCCACGGCCGAAGTCGATTCTTTAGAATCAGAGGCACTGAGGATAGTTTGTCCCTGGACCTGACATTTGCTCGCGAGCGCCAGATTCTGGTCAGGTCTTTCAGTTTGGCTTTCATTAAAACGTTCGTCACTGATGCAAACTGGAGAGAACCCAGGATCCTTTCCTGAGCTCTCCTTGACGCTAGTTTGTGACTTAGAAATTGCTTGACTGACTTTGCTATTTCTTTCCTTTTGGTTGATGGAATCGACAGAGTGTGGGAGGATAGATTCCATTGAATGCCCAGCCACTGAAAGTTTGACTCTGGAGTGAGTCTTGATTTGGTCCTGTTTATCTTGAAGCCTAGATATTCCAGGAACTGAATCACTTTCAGTGTAGCTCTGTTGCATTCCTCGACTGTTGGGGCCCAGATCAACCAATCGTCGAGATACGCTACTACCATAATCCCTTGCGATCTGAGTTGTTGCACTACCACTTCCGCTAGCTTCGTGAACACTCTGGGTGCCACGTTGAGTCCGAATGGAACTACCTTGAAGGAGAATGTCTGGTCTCCTATCTTGAAACCAGATACGAACGGAAGTGTCTTGCAATAGGGATATGATAGTAGGCGTCTGTAAGATCGATAGAGGTGGTGACGGCCCCACGGGGAAGTAAGGTCCGCACCTGTGAGATCATGAGCATCTTGAACTTGTCGCAGCGGATGGTTAAGTTTAAGCGGGACAAGTCTAAGATTACCCTTCTTTTTTGTGAGCCTTTCTTTGGCACGCTGAACAAGCGACCTTGAAATTTTAACCTCTTGACTCTCGCTATAGCTCCTTTCTGAAGGAGGTCCTCCGCGTACTCTGTCAATTCTTTGGAAGGAAGTTGACGGAAATGGTCCTGCTGGAGGTGGGATTTCCGTTTCCCCCCAAACCAGCTCCAACCCAGCCCTTTTGACCACTATGCTCTGAGCCCATTGGCTGAAGTTCCACCGGTGGCGAAAGTGAAACAGCCTCCCTCCTACCTGAAGTTCTTCATTGGTTCTGGTAACCGCCTCGTCCTCCTCTGAAGTGCTTTCCCCTATTAAAGGGGCCTCCCGATCCTCTCCCACGAAAGGACCGCTTACCTCTGCCTCCCTTACCCGAGCGGTCATACTTCTGAGAAGCTTGACTCTCGAAGGCTTGATTGTAAGCTGGAGAGATGGCGTAAGAGGTGGAGGGCTGAGGCTGAGGGGATATCACATAAATTGGCTGTGATTGACCTTTAGAAGTGGAGGGTTGGGCTGTCTGCACTAACGGTACCGCTGGAACTTGTTGAGGAAAGCGTGGTTGCTTTTTCTGGTAAGGTTGGAAACGCCTGGGTTTCTTTTGTCCCTTACCTTTAGGTGTCAGGTCTTGCCTCCTCTTAGCCGTAAGGCCCCAACGATCCTTAAGGCTCTGGTTCAGCCTCGTAGCCTCTGACTGGACTTCCTTAACCATAGCTTCTGGGAAGAGATCTGCTCCCCAGATGCTAGACGAGAGTAACCTATTCGGTTCATGCCGGATGGTTGCCTCTTGTAGGACATGCTTCCTACAATTCGTCCGAGCAGTGGCAAACTCAAACATATCTGACTGTACCGTTTGAGTCAGGGCTTTGGTCATGAGCTTAAAAATCGGTTCTGATCCATAAGCCATGGTAGCTACCTCAGACATAGCCATAGAATTGATGGATCTGGCTAGTCGCGATTTTGCGTCAAATTCAGCCTGAATAAGGCTATCTGGGAGCCTGGGTAGCTTTTCACCAAACTGCTCCATAGCACAGTCCGGTTTGAGTTTGCCAGCTGAGAATGTGTTCGGCAAGTCTTCCCACAATTCTCCAACTGAGGGGAGCAACGGAGATGTGGGATCTGCTTCCTTCAACTGCGGTATAGGTTCCCCCTTCTGGGCCGCTGGGATGGTCGACCTCGCGATCTTGGTTAGGAACGGGAGCGGGGTACTCTCATCCATTGTGAAAATGGTAAAGGGACTCTTAAATGGTTGTATCTTGGTGTTAGAACAATCCATGTCCTCTAAACACCTGAGCCATTCTCTCTGAGCCTGGTCTCGTGAATAGAGGACTGTCTCCTTAGGTACCCTATCGTCCCGCACCATAGCCGAAGGCGTGAGCCTTGCGTAGCCTATGAACGGAGGCTGGAGGTCTTCCGGGTAGAACTCGAAGTCCTCTATTCTTCGAGTCCCAAATTCCGGTATAGAGATGAGACCGTCCTGGAAGGGGGCGTATGACGCTACTCTCCATGGGTTGTTCATAGAGAACTGAGGTAGTGAGTCATACGGAGGAAGTTGAGATCCACTTGTGTTGGAAAGTGGACCTTACCTTACAGACCTTACATCTTGTTCGGGTTGCCCCAGGTCCCTCAGTGTGAGGCACCTCTAGTTGTCTACCAGAGAGTTGCTAGTACATCTTCCGGTATATTTTGCATCTTCCAATCTTGGATGGTCTGGGATGCAGTTTAGATATTTGTCGAGCTTATTCTTAAACACATCTACGCTCACTCCTGATATATTCCTCAGATGAGCTGGCAACGCATTGAATAGACGCTGCATTATCGATGCTGGTGCGTAGTGGATTAATGTCCTGTGTGCTTTCCTTATTTTTCCTGGTATAGTTTTGGGCACTATTAATCTACCTCTGCTTTGCTCTTTCTGCTATTCCTTCTAATCTTTCCATGCCTGAATTATCATGTAGCGTTCTCTTCTCCTTTCTAGACTATATAATTTTAAGAATTGTAGTCTTTCCCAGTAGTCTAGGTCCTTAACTTCTTCTATTCTAGCTGTAAATGACCTTTGTACACTCTCTATTTGTGCAATATCCTTTTGATAGTGTGGGTACCATATCATATTGCAATATTCAAGTGGACTACGAACATATGTTTTATACAGCATAATCATGTGTTCAGCTTTTCTTGTTTTGAAGTGCCGTAACAACATTCCCATTTTTGCTTTACATTTTGCCAACAGAGTTGCTATTTGATCATTGCATAACATGTTCCTATTCATCATCACACCAAGGTCTTTAACTGCTTCCTTATTTGTGATGGTTTCTCAGTTATTAGGTCCCTTATATGCATATAGCTTTCTTTCTCTGTCTCCATAATTTTATTGATTCAAATTTATCAGAGTTAAATACCATCCTATTACCTCTGCCCAATCATATACTTTGTTAAGGTCTCTTTGTAGAGCGTTCCTATCTTCATCACAAGTAATTTCTCTACTTATTCTTGTGTCATCTGCGAAACTACTCACTACCGAATCTTTAACATTATTGTCTATGTCTTCAATCATAATAACAAACAGTATTGCAGCTAACACCGTACCTTGCGGCACACCGGATATTACTTGGCTTCATCCGATTTCTCGTCGTTTGCAATAACTATCTGTTTTCTGTTGTGTAAAAATTCTTTTAACCATCTTCCTACTTTATCCACGATATTGTGTTTTCTAATTTTCTTCGCTAATATATTATGGTCTACTTTATCAAAAGCTTTTGCAAAGTCTAAATAAACCACATCTGTTTCATTTCCGCTTTTCATATTTTTGAATATGTTTTCACGGTGGACTAACAGTTGGGTTTGTGTACTTTTTCCGGGTACGAAACCATGTTGTCCTTTATTAAACAAATTATTTTTTATTAAATGTTTCATAATATTTTTCTTCATTACCCTTTCATACACTTTCATAATATGTGATGTTAGACTCACGGCCTATAATTACTTGCCTCTAGTCTTGATCCACTTTTGAAAGTAGGGGTAATATATGCTAATTTTGTGCTCATCATATATCTTGCCTGTATCTACACTTTGTCTTAATAATATTGCAAGTGGCTTTGCGATAGAATGAACTACTTTCTTTAACAAAATAGCAGGAATTCCATCCACAGGCCCTGCAGCAGCTCCATTTTTAATTTCATTAATAGCCTGCACAATATCAGCTTCATTAATATCTATGTCAGCTAAATATTCACTATTTTCATCCTTCCCACTTCTATATCATTATCTTCATTATCTATTCCTAGGGGTGAATTCTCTCTTATATCGTTCTGCCAGTATGTTGCAAATTTCCTTTTTTTCATTCGTTAATCTCCTTCAATTCTCAGAGGCCTATTTCATTCTTCTTTTATTCATCTTCTTCGCATATGAGTATAATAGTTTGGGGTTTTGCTTGATATTTAATAGGGTTTTTTCTTCCAAGTCCCGTTTTTCATTTTCTTTTGATTGTATAATCTTTTGTTCTGCATTTTCTATCTTACTTTTTAGTTCTATAACTTTCCATGCATTTTTTTCTTTTGCAAGACCTTTTTTCCACTTTCTGATTTTCTGGAACAGATCCTTCTGTCTCTTGGTATGCATGAATGATGTTTACTTTTCTTCTTCGGTATATATTTTTCCACTATTATCTCCAATATTTTAATATAATATCTCCGTATTTACCCTTATGTCATCACTTACGAAAATGTTATCCCAATCTTTGTTTAATTCTTCATTAATTTCCTGACCATTTTATATTTTTACTGTAGAAGTTGTATTTTCCATATCCTTCCCACTTTTTCATTTCTTGCTTATCTCTATTTTTCACTTGCTTTGGAATGAACTGTTAATTCTATGACATTATGGTCTGAAATACTCGCATTATAAACTATTTATTTGTTCTTTGAACATATTCATCTCGTTCACAAATACTAGGTCTAAAGTATTTTCCTTTCTTGTTGGCAGGTGATTTATTTGTTGAATGTTGTATTCTAGTAGCATATCTAATAGCTTTTCAAATTGCCTCTTATCTTCTGCACTACTATTACTCTCTTTTTTATATGTATAAGTACAACCACAATCTCCTATTCGTTCTTCCATTCTACGAAAGGAAAGTTGAAGTCACCAGATAGGAGAATAGTCCAGTCCTTGTGATTTCTACATATATCATCTAATTTTTCAATTATTATGTCAAACTCTTTAGTATTAGGAGTCTATATATTACTATGTTCATCAATTTTTCAGATTCAAATTCTACCGCTATTAGTTCACATTCTGAGTTACTATATTTCTCATATATTTTTTTCCTTGTTTTTGTCTTTCCCATATATTGCGGTTCCCCCTTGATTCCTATTTTTTCTATCTGATCTATAAGTTTGGAACCCTTTTTATTTGATCATCATTCCAGTCTCTTGGGAATACCAGGTTTCACTTATATTCATTATATCTATTTTCTTTTCATTTTTGGGTTAGTTCTTCTAAGTACTCTATTTTTCTTTTTGAGTTACTCGTAACTAAACCCTGCGCATTCATCACTATGATGGTTTGCGTGTTTTCTCCTTCATTAATACTGATAGTAATAAGGATTTTCCCATGTCTCTTTCCTGCTGCTGTATGTTGTTCTTTTTTTCATTCCAGAAATTCTGACATTAAAAAATCCAACTTTTCCATAATATTTGATCTTCCTTCATCATAATTATTCATTTTGTGTCTGAATCTGCAATTTTCTCCGTTTCTGCAATATCCTCTTGCATAATAAATACAGTTATTATCTCTTGAGTAGAATTTCGGAGCTGATGCTTTGAAATTTTTTGCTGACACCTCTGCATATCTCATTGGTGGTTTGCTTTTCTCTTTTACCTGATATTCTTGATTTCTCTCTTTATTTGTTTCTTTCTTATTTTGGATTTTATTACTTGGTTGGTTATTTATTTGATTATGATTCATGGCTACAGGGTGCATATATTTGCATTTTTTGTCGAACTTACATCCTTTTCCTTCTTTTAGGTTTTTACATATTTTTGGATGCAGATCTCTGCAATCATCCCCATATCCATCTAAGTATGCACATTTACCATATATTTCATAGTTTTGACATATCTTAGGATGTTTGTAGTAACATCTTTCTCCAAATCTGCAATTCCCTCTTTTCAAACAAAAGGTTGCAGATTTTGTCTTTCTTGTCTATTTTTTCCTCTTTCCCGTCATTGTATAGATCTGGGTAGAGCCTCTTCGGGATTTTGCCTTTTCTGTTGTCATATCGTAATTTATTTCTTCGTAGGTATGCTGCTTTATTGCCTCAATATGTAGTATCAATGAGTATCTCTGCATCCATACTTTTATCTTGTTCTTTGTTTTCCTTATTTTTTTTCTGTCATTTCATTTTTGTTTACTTCTCTTCCGTTTTCCTCTTCTTCTTTTTTCTTCTTCTTCTTCCTCTTCCTCTTCTTCTTCATCCTCAACTATTTGTACATTCAATCTTGATTTAATAACATTGTCTATCCATGATAGACATGTTGAACAAAAAATTCTTGTATCTTTTCTCAAATCTTGTATTACCTCAGCACACTGTGGATGGGTCGGAATGTTGCATGCAGCACATTTTCTGATTAGGTTTTGTGGATTGACTATGCTATACCAAACCTTACACAGTTTGCATGCTTTTGGCATTCTTTTCCTATGCATCATTAGTATATTCACAAGATTTACCTTATCATTTTCTTTGTCGGAATATGTTGGTTTATGTATATTTTCTTTATGAGTCTCTTGACCACTTGGATTTTATTTGGAACTTCTTCAATTATTTTCAAGATGTTTTCATTAGATTTGTTCCAGTTTGAAGGATTATATCCTTCTAATATATCTATGAATGCTTTTGTATCTTTTTGGTTAGGACTGTTGCTGATTTCATAGATGAGAAATGCCAGTTCCCTTCCTGCTACCTCATCGTATTGTGAATCTGCTAAGCACGCCAAATTACGCCACCTTTTCCCGCAGTTGGAACTTACTGCCATCTTGTTCTGATTTATAGTATTACACTTGATAAACTAACTTAGAAGACGCTTTATCCTACTATTTTCACACTAATCTTATCACCGATAGTTCACGAACACTTCTAGATATTTCTCAAATTCTAGTCGTATGTTAAACTTGTGATATCTGTTGATTATTGTGGACTTCACGCGGGTACGTCTCACCAAGCAAGATGGCTACTACGAGCAGGAGAGGCTAGAGGAGCTCTCTCAGCCCGGCTATAATGGAGTCCTGGGAAGTAATCCTATCCGACAGACGAGAGATCATTTGTTCCATACTACTCTTTAGGGACCCAACCAGGTCACCCACCTGTTGCAACAGGCCAGCATTGGAGTCCAAAGCCGGAGCTGCTGCGGAGGTGGAGGGGAGGCTCTGAATCGGAACCAACGGTAGCGGAACTGGGTGACTCTGCGGAGTACGAGATCTCTCTCTGGAGGATTTACTCCTCGAGGACTTAGAGCCGGAGCTAGAAGCCTTAGACTGCTGCTCCCGGGATTCCCAGCCGGAGACTTACGGGAGGAGGAAGAAGCCGAAGTCGTCTTCTTAGACGACGACGACGTCTTAGTCAAGGTCATCACTTTAGCCTTGACCTTAGGTCTAACCGAAGCGTCAGGAGGAGAATATATTTCGTCACCCGTAAAGCCTTGGAAGGATGGAGAGGTTGCAGGGGTAGAAGAAACAGTTGCGCCCAAGGGTGACCCTTGGGTGTCCACCTTACCTACCTCGACCAATAGGTCGTCTATACCTACCATAGGTTCAACATTAATATCCAGGGTCGC
This sequence comes from Macrobrachium nipponense, assembly GCF_015104395.2. Classification (NCBI taxonomy): domain Eukaryota; kingdom Metazoa; phylum Arthropoda; class Malacostraca; order Decapoda; family Palaemonidae; genus Macrobrachium; species Macrobrachium nipponense. The sequence continues at coordinate 45,394,034 of NC_087202.1, read as the reverse complement.
GACATCCGTAGAGATATCCTGGTCTTGATCAGTTAATGAGGTAGCCAGCTGTTGTTGGATGAAGGCGATAGTCGGAGCCGCCTCTACCGGGTCGACGTATCCTGTCGCCTTGCCTCCGGGGTAAGATTAATAATGCCAATTGCTTCTCCAGGATGTAGGGCTGTCCTTGGCGGCGTTTTTCCCAAAACCGCCGACCCAGGCCCGCAGGGTAGCCAGTGCGGTATCCCTTACTGCCGGCGCCTGGAAGAGAGGGCGTAGTTTAGATTTAAGAATCACTTAAAACTAAAACTTAAAGTATAACTTAAACTAAATGCCTTAAGTTAAAGTAAATGATGAAAACTTAAGCGCTAAAATAGAAGCGGAGCAGCTACCTGAGATGGAAATACTTACCCCTTCCCCAAAAGCTGGGGCTCACCAGATCGTAACATATGGTACACGCTCATGGTACCAGACCTGGATGTCCCCGAGCGGAGTCGCGCATGGAGCATGGGACCGGCAAACTTCGTGTCCACAAGGGTCCTCCCTGAAGTGTGGCGGAACATCCCGGATGCTCACAGTTGGTGGTCTGTAAGTGGGAACAGACATGAGTATCTTAAAAACATCACTTACAGTCTAAAGGACAGAAGAACTCCGTTGCATGCCGGAGCTCGGAAAAAATTTGGGCATAACCCCTCCCTGCATCGCCTGAATAGGCTATAATCCCGGAGAGATCCGGTAAGACAGTAAGGGAGGGGGATGGTTTAAGGTACTAAGATAAACTATAGATAACTTAAACCTAACACACAAGCAAACCGGACTAAGTCCAGTGCGTAGCGGAGTGTAGTAACTCAGCAATACGGTAAGGTTAGCAGAGACCCACTGTATGCTCCGGTCCACTCTACTGGGTGGACTAACAACTTTCCGCTGGATACCAGGACTCCGATCAGGAAGGAGCCCTAGTAAGGTGGGAAAGGGCGAGAAGACATACAGGCACGAGCTAGCCCGGAGCGACAAGGTAGCGCGGAGGGGGGGAAAGGCCAGTACCCCCCCACTCCGTACACCCGGTCCAAGCCGGACCGAGAAGCCGGAGAAGTCGAGACCAGTCAGGGTCTGTCCCGACTCCCTAGCCCCTAGCCCCTCCGCCTGAGGGAAGAGGGAGGAGGCAGGCTCGGGTATGCGGAGCGAGCATGGGCAGGACCGACCACCCCCGCCCGACTCTATGGAAGAGCGGGAGGGGGGGGGGGAGAATGACTGGACAGGCGTCTGGCTGTCCCGTGATCACGAAGTGACCACGAGGCGGTAAGACCAATACGATAACTAAGCCTAGGACGACCAACTGATCAGAGAGATGCTATAGGGGAAGCAACCGAACTGATGAGCGGTAGTATAGGCTCAAAGAGCCAGGACCTAGGCTAAGCCAGACGCCTAACTAACCTAACTATAACAAAATACACAGTATAAATAAATAAAATGAAAGAAAGAAAACAATATAGCAGGAGAAAAAATCCAGGAGTGTACGACTAACCCGAAGGCAAGTCTACCACTCAAAGCTAGTCAGAGGCCGATACTAAGAACCTGGACTAGGGTCTGGATAGAAGAAGCCTACGTAAGGTAAAATACATGCATGCATGACAAACCTGAGTTAGACCGTACCCTAAGTAAAGCGGATAATAATATAGAGCGAATATAATAAGGGGATGTTCTAGGTATGGGAGACCGAGAACGAACCCACCATGAGGCAGAACCATGCTGCCATGCTTCCGATCCCGAGATCGTATTTATACCTAAAAAACGGCAAATACTGTCTCAGGGCCGGAAAAAAACCAACTAACCGTAAATACTGAGTACTTAACTTAGCTGCTGCGATAGCTGCACGCTCCATAATAGAAAATCCAATGAAAGGGCACAAAAAACACAGAGAGGAAAAATATCACAACCGACTCGTGTGCGCTAACTTGAAAGGATGGCCACCAGAGGCGCAGCAGTCGGCAGCATGGGATGGAGTAGTAGTAGTACGAGCTGCTCACTCTGTCGGGTCGGCTCCCTCTGGGAGGGTTTTTGTTGTGGGAGATTTCTATTGGCATTTGGCTTGTGGTAGTGGTCTCACTCGCCTAGTGTTCATACCGACACCCTCCTGGAGGGTGAGCGAAGGTCAGTTACACTGACCTTTTTCTTTATTTTATTTATTCTCTGGTATGTGTTTAGTACATTTACCCTAGAAATAATAGATTAAAGGATATTTCGCGAGCGACACGAGCTGAGCCCAGAAATATCCACGTTTGCTCGAGTGAGTGCTAACTGAAAAGGATGGCCACCAGAGGCGCAGCAGTCGGCAGCATGGGATGGAGTATAGTAGTACGAGCTGCTCACTCTGTGGGTCGGCTCTCCCATGGAGGGTTTTTGTTGTGGGAGATTTCTATTGGTTTTTGGCTCGTGGTAGTGGTCTCACTCGCCTAGTGTTCATACCGACACCTCTTGGAGGGTGAGCGACGTCAGTTGTACTGACCTTTTTCTTTATTTTATTTATTTTCTTTTATGTGTTAGTACATTTACCCTAGAAATAATAGATTAAAGGATATTTCGCGCAGCGACACGAGCTGAGCCCAGAAAACATATTCTTAAGGGGCTGTGTTATTTTTATGACTCCAGCATTACCATTTAGTGACAAAATCTGCTTATGTGAGGTCTGTTAAGTTGAGTTGCCACTTTGTATGAGAGTCATAACATTTATTTGTAAAGGTGTTTTAGCTTCAGAACAAGAAAATAACACAATTGCACAAATGCTCTGCACTCCAATTTTAGGGGTAGTCATTTATGAAGGGTGAGGAGAAGATTTTCTCAGTTCATTACTTTGTTTTCAACAAATGTTTAGTTAATTATGTATTAAGACTGTTTATCTTGCAGATCATGCAAGGAGAAATAGATAGGCTTCAAGATGAAGTGGATAGTAAGAAAAAGGAGTTAAAGGAGTGGGGTAAACAGCTGACTTCTGCAGCAGAACAACTCGCAGCTGTGAAGTCTCAGTTAGCAGAATCCCAAGAGGAAAATGCAACACTTCTGAAAACTCTTAAGGTATGTTTATATGTATGTAAGATTTGGTAATTGTGAACATTGAAATTTTGAGATTTAAAAATTATTAAGCAGAATTGAACACAACAGTGGTGGAAGTGTTAAGGTATTAAAATAGTTTTTTGGTAATGGAAATTTTCATGATTTTGCTTTGAATCACGAAATTAGTTGTTTTTTCCTGACTATACATATTTATATACAGGCTGCTATTGTATGCACTTAAATACCACGTCATGTAATGTGTAGTAATGGAAATGCTCCTGGTTTTACAGTAAATTATTTAATAAATTAGTTGGTTTTTCTTTTCTAAATATTTTCATGCAGGGTTTATTTTCATCATAAAAACTTTTAAATACACTCAAAAAACTATTTTCTTTGTGTTGCATTACTTTTTGCCTTTTTCTTGAAATCAATTTCCTTTGGCCTGCTTCCATTTTGCTGTCCAACTTCTTTATCTTTAACATGCTCCAGCTTTCACCTCATTAGATGAAAAAATTCTCAGTTGAACCCAATGTCAGTCTAGTGTTGTGACTTAGTGATCTTGTTACATCTTTCACATATTACACTGCCCGGTTATCGGTGGGGGTTCCATTCTATGCGTGGTGCTGATAAGTGAAAACCGCCATTAACCAAAACTCGGTGATTTATGGCACTTAATGACACCAATAACCGGTTAATGGCACCTCTCTTAGGATGTTTTGGTGCCATAACTCTAGTACCAACCAGCACCTTATGGCACCAATAGCAAAAACTTGGTCCATTTTGGCACCATAAATCACCAATTTTATGGCACTAGACAAGTGCCATAAAACCGTATCGCCATTAACCGAGTCCACCGATAACCAGGGACTGCCTTATGTCAGTATACACCCTATATTGTAATGTTTTTTAATTATTCCTTGACTTCTCATGAAAATGTTTCATAACAATCCTGAGCACAATAAAGAGTTCAGAGTTTTAGAATTTATTCATTGATTCACCTTAACAGAATTATGATGATGTATTTATTTTGATGATCATTATTATTATATATTCAAGTCAGGTTATCCCATTCCTGAGTGAAATGTGTGGTGAAATCTTTTTTTTTTTTTCTTATCCTATATCTTGTGTTCTCTCAGCTTGAACTAACCTAATGCATATCCTCATTTATACTCACTCTCTATGTAATTTTTAGTGTTTCCACAGGTTGACCATTTGTCTTATCCATATCTGCCACTACTCTTGACTGATTGCTCTTCCCATATTTCATTTCAATCTACATTCAAGCCCTTAATCATCATATGCCTCTGCTGTAAATAATCACAAAATACCCTAGCAGCAAATCTCTGCTCTTATTTGTTACAACTAGTCTGATTTGTTACAACTAGTCTGAATCTGCCTTTTTTTCTGAAGTACTGCTGATTTTGTTCTTCAGAGAATCACAAGATTGAAGCAGATCATAAGCTTTCCTTTGTTTAGTAATGAGATGCAGTATTCTTATTTATCTGCAGTCATACTCTGTTTTATTCAGGCTTTTGCTATTCTTTCTTTTAACTATTCTAGGCATAACCTTGAACTCACATCTAACTTTTGAGAAACATCTAATGAAAGTTTCAGCAAATGCTGCGCAAAAGTTAAGTATTGTTCATAAGGCCTCATATATTTATAACAGTGATAAAATCAATGCAACCTGTTTTAGGTCATTTGTACTCTCTTTAACTGTTCTCCAGTGTGGATGTCTGCTTCTGCCAAAGCTTTGTCCCTTAGTACTTGGTTTCTGTTTTCTAATAGTAGTATGTAGTTATGACTTGGACCATTGACAGATGCTATCTTGTTTGTCACTTTTTCATGAGTTGTATTCCAACAGAGATCTTTCACATTCACAATTAATCTGTGATCCCCTTTATCTGCTGAGAGCAATGAGATTCGCTGAACAGCAGTACCAATGTGCAGTAAATGTGCCTTGCCGTTGAACTTATCAGTTCCAGAGGCCCTTTATTCCTCATATTGTTGGGCTGTGAAACACCTTCCACGAGGAAGTTGTGCAATTGCAACTTCAGAAGTTCAAGCGAAGGTGCAATTACATTACTACCCTAATACTACTAGTATTCTCCTTGCATTTTGATATATTTTTAGCTACAGTGGTACCTCATTTGTCAAACGTTTCTTATGTTGAACATTCCATTTTTTTTTACCAAGTTTTGAAGAAATTTTGTCATTTGTTGAAGAAATACTCATACTTCAACCTGACCAATTGTCATGGTTTTCTTGTACTTGACAGCCTACTGCTTCTCTTTTTGGGAGCATGGAAGTTTCTGGGACATGGTCCCTGGAACAAAAGAATCTTCACGTCAGTGTAAAGGAATTAACTCTATTCATTTAGGCCTCCAAGCCCTCTCGAACATGATTGTTGACAAAACAGTAGTGGTCCATTCTGACAACAATCACATCGCAATGTGACTATGATTCTAGTAGCTCCATTCTAGTCTCTGAAAGAGTGATTCCTGGACCTTCTAAGACTGTTAGTGGACTTCCCAAGACTCCTTCCACAGAGACCGTGTCTACTCAGCCTCACTTCAGGAAGTTCCACCAAGGATTACCCACTCTTGCTCTGGTAGGCTTTAGACTGTCCGGAGACTCATCAGAGTGAAGGGTTTTCAAGACCAGCTGCAGAGGTTGTTGCAAGATGTGGATGTCAGTCTTCTTGCAAAGTCTACCAAACCAAGTGGGCAGTCTTCCACAGATGGTGTAGCAGACTTAACATCTCGTCTTCTAAGACATCAGTGACTCAGATAGCTGATTTTCTTCTCCCTGTAAGGGCCTGTAGGGGATTGTCATCTTCCACCAATTAGAGGATATAGAGCCATACTGAGTTCTGTTTTCAAACATTCCAAACAGATGATCGACTCTGTCTCTTGGAATCTTGATGTGGTTCTCAAGTGGTTAACGTTAACAGACCCCATTAAGTCCCTCTGTTCCATGTCTCGCAGGAACCTGACTCAAAAGATTACTCCTTGTCGCTTTGCTACTGGCAAGCATGTGATCAAGCTTCAGACCATCAATAAGAGAATAGGATTCATTCAGGGAGATACAGTCTGCTCTTTTACTCTCGGTTTCTTGGCCAAGAACAAAGCACCATCCAAGCCCTGGCTTCACTCTTTCACTGTTAAGAATGTGATAGAGATCCTTGACCTGGAAGAGGAGGAAAGGGTCCTTTGCCCGTTAAGGCCTTAAGGTATTACCAGGAAAGGACTGAGAAGAGCAGAGGACCATCCAGCAATTTCTGGTACTCTATCAAGAATCCTGACCGCTTTCTAAGAATGCATTGTCGTTCTTCTTAAAGGACCTAATTACTGAGGCACATTCTCAGATCCAAGGGGGCATCTTGCCTTTCTTTAAGGTGAAAGCCCATGACGGAGTGGTCGTTACTTCGTTTGCTTTTGGGCATAATGTATATGTCCCTCTTCAATTTAAGTCAACTTACTGGAAGTGTTAGTCAATTTTTGCATCACACAACTTAGATGAAGTAGAAACAGTGTTTGAAAACTGCAGTACCTTGGGGCCATTATCAGTGGCTGAACCATAGGAAGAAATCCTTTTATCCTCTATCTCTTCACCTTGATGCAGGGTGTCGAGTCACAGGGGAGCCTGGGGGTACTATGTATTGTGTTTTTTTATTTGTGGAGATGAAAGTTTTTATTGTATTCTGGTACTGCTCCCAGGCCAAGGGCATCTTGTTTTTAAGCGTTGCTAGCCATCAGACATATTCTTCACTGCAAAGCTCCCACCTAAGGTATATGTGCCCCACGGCTGTACTCCCGCACCACTACATGTTAAGATGAGCTCTGACCAGAGGCAGTATTTACCTGCAGTAGCTCTCTTAACAGTTAAGGAAACAACAACTTGTTAAAATTAGGCTAAGGCATAGGTGGAAACCATAGCCATAGTAATGTAATTACTTGCTAAGTATATATGAAACTAAATTTTTTCATGAAAATAACATTTTTTCTAGCTTCTGGCTTTCTCTTCATAAAGTTTTCATACATTTTAGTCTACTCCACTGACCTGTTTCTTAGCTACTTTAATAAATCTTTGGTAATTCCTGGTGTTTTCAAAGTCTTTCCATTTATCATCTTAAGGGATTTTGTAACATATTCAGACATGTCATGGTGGTGTTTTTGTTATATCAGCATTCTCATGCTCAATTCTTTCTCTTTTTGTAAGATTATCTTTGTTGCCTTCATTGGTCTATTGTTTCTTTCATTGTAACTGTAATGTCTATTTTCAACATTGTGCCCTATATTAACTGTGGTAAGCTTTTGATTTCTAATCCTCCCACATCATTCTCATCACCCATGCCACCTCCTTGTATAATAGAGCAGTCATTTTCTGTTATGCTTTTTGTTGTTATTTGAATAAAATCCACCTCTTCTTCACTCTCATTTATCATTTTGTCTTACCTCTTCATCAACAAATTTTTCAGTATCCTTAATTATTGGGTAGGTCAGAATTCCAGTACTGCCTCATGGTCATTGTTTCTTTCTCAGATGTGCATCTTTTCATTACATCATCCTTTCAGACACCATTTCAGGTCCCTGTTTACTAACACACCCTTTGATTGTGGGGCATCATGTAATGTGAATGGATTAAACAAATCTTTTTTTCTTGAAGGGTTTTATTTTGATGACAGAGTTTACTTTATTTTTTGTATGATTAATATCATTTATAATTTACATGGGTAGTAGGCATCAGCAAGTGATTCTTACCCAAACGTCTTGAACTTTGTATCATTCTTGTTGACTGCATTTTTCAGAATCAAGAAGAAAGTATTGCATCTAGTAGAGAGGAATCAGCTAATTTAAGAGGGCAGATAGCAGCTTTAGAAAAACGGTTGTCTGCAGAAACTGAACAACAGCTTGCTATAGAAGAGCGAAGAAAAAAAGCTGAAGAAAAAATGGAGGAGCAGCGTAACAAAGCAGCACAGTATGCTAGGGAGTTGGAAGAAGCCAAGCAGGCAAGTATTTTAATTTTAACGTTGCAGGAATAATAGTTTAGTTTTCTTCATGTTTAGTGTAGAGCTTCCATTTCTTTTGGGTAGTTGATTTTATCTAATAGTAGTGTTCCCCCCATATACGCGAGGGATGCTTACCAGACACTCCCGTGAATAGTTGGAACCCCTATAAAAACACTTAAAACTGCCTATTTTATTAGTTAAAACTCAAGAAAACCCACTACAAATGTTTACACCTGGTTTTTTAATAGTTTTATCACAAAAAGTGCATTTTATGATGAAATTGATTAAAAAAACCAGTGATTTGTGGATATTTCTCAGAAAAATACTGAGTATAGATGAATTTTCTGCAAGTAGTGGGGATATATGTTCCAGAGAGAAATCCGCGAATCCTGTGTGTGAATACGGAGGGGGGCCGGTTCACTGTAGTTTGTTTATCATAAACTTGTCAATCTTATTAAATCCTCACTGTGGTCTGTGATGTTTCCCATACTTACAGCCTTTAGTTCACAAAATAAAAAGAATGTCTCCACAATGCTAGCACCACCTGGATCCTCCTCCATCAATCCATCAACCACCTCATATCGTGTGAGTCTGCTGCCATGGTAAGAATTACACTTAAGGGGATCGGCCGGTTTCCGACTTTTTTAACGACAGGTTGTTGATATATAGGGGGTTTGTTAAAGGATATTGTGTGGAACTTCTGGGGAAAAAACTTTTGTTCAGTGACCTTAGGTTTTGTGACGCCAGAGCATTTTTTGGCCAAAAATGGCCATTTTCAAAATGCATCTCCTCCTTTGCTTCTTGGTTTTAAGGGATGAGATTTGAACCACATATAAAACACATATGGACCTTTGATATAAAGCCGAGGATTTTTTATTTTTCAATTATTTTTCGAGATATGAATTTTTTTTTTTTTTTATGAAATTTTCCCAGAAAAATTTCAGGAAAAAAATTGCCAAAAATCAGAAACTCAAAATATTGAAAATCCCCGGCTTTTATGTAATCTACCATGTTTCCTCATATTATATATGAAATTTCATTTAGATTGGTTCAATACTAAGGGAGGAGATACATTTTGAAGGTGAAAAACTTATGTTTTGAGAAACGGGCCTTCAAAGTTATAGGTACATAAAAAAAGGTAAAAGACTGTGTTTCCATTAATTTTATGGTTTTAGTTTTTATTTTTGAGTATTAATGCCAAAATTATTATGAATAGGAATATTAATTAATTGATTATCTTTGTGCCTAAGACACATTATTATAAATTTTAGGCTCCTGGTCCCCCCTTGTCTGATCTTGTCATAAGGTATTACTCTAGGGTATCATAGTTTCCTACACTACTCATTGTCGCCAGGTTATGTGGTTATTTAAAATCCTCCGGCTTCATATTCTTGAATTTTCTTGTGTATTTTCTTTCTTTCTGGGAATTTCTTCTTTCTGGCACTCAATCTTCTTCTTTCTTTATCTTGAAGTTCTAGGCTTCGTTGAAGAGCAGAAGATATGCCAAATTCTTGGAAGAGTGTTGTGTTTCTGTATCCAAAGTTATGGTCAAGCACAGTTGTTTGTGCTACAAACTTTACTCTTTGTGCTCCAGCAAACTTAGTCTTGTGTGCTCTGTTCCAAATTTTTGAATGAAAACTTTCATTCGCGTTTTGTGTAAGACCGCGAACACAGCGTTCAAGCAATTCTTTCTCAGACAGTGCTTCATACACAGCCTTTATTTTCCTTTCACTCTCAGCATCTAAATTGATAACTGTTGAAGATCTCTTGAACTCTATTTTCTCTCTTTCTTTACCCATTGCTATGCTGCGCTGAAAATAGCACCAAGAATCTTCCCCTTTTTTTTGGACAAAGTCCATGACGTTGATTTTCTTTGGAACTGAATATATGGTTGAATGATGCCATTATATCCTTCTTCATATCAATCCATGATTTACCAATATTACGGTGGATTGCCCTGCCATAATAATTAGTCATTATGCTAATGTTTGTATCCGACAATTTATTCTTTCCACTTAGAGCACTAAATTTTCTTCTTTTTCCATTTCTTGTTACTCTCTCTTCTTTTTCATCTTCTGTTAGTCTCTTCATTCTGTTAGTCATTCTTTTCTTTACATGGTTGATGCATTCTACTTTCGCCACTTTTAAATTTTCATACGGTCCATTTCCACCGTTCATTGCTAAAACACTATTATAAGCGCTGGAATCTCCATCTCCAACAAAGGTGGCGTAGCGGAATCCCAAATCTTGCGACCTTGAAAACATCCTTATGGCGCCTTCTGTTTCCATCCCTCCTGATGTACCTTCATAGTTTATATTACAATCTTCATCATGAAGGGTTCTCCACACGAGTTCAGTCGTTTTAGCGGCACATGCTTTGCAAACTTTGTTCATCACTTCAAAGTCTATCACATATCCTGTGCACACTTCTATTATGACTCCCATACCTACATTAGAAACATGGCCTCTTTTCATCCATGTCCCATCGTAGGATACGTCAATATTGAGTATTCCATTTTCATCAGGCACAATTCCCATATATTTCCTGTAGTATGTTCTTATATTTTCAAAGATTTTCCCTTGTTTCATCTGAAAATATGTATCCATTTTATCGTAAAGATATCTAAGATGGCGTGAATACTTGCTATTTCCCATTGGTTTTATACCAAGTGTTCCTTGTAATCTCTTCAGTCCCGCAAATCCATAATCTTCCAACAAAGAATGATAGATTACTGCCACATTGGTTTTTTACTAGTGTCTCAAATCCATCCCTTGCCAAATGGATCCTCGGAATTACTTTGTATCCACAATTCGGTATTCGTGATTCAAGTAATTTTTCAAGTCTTGCTTCACTTATTATTATCATTTTATTTTCACTATCGTTGATAATATCAGCTTCCGATCTACTGCTTTCTTCTTCTAAAATATCATTGCCCTTTAGCAGTGATGAACGAATAAAGAGACAATTAGGGGTGGATGTGGTTGGTCTCTGGTCAGCAGAGATCATATCATGCGCCATTTGCTGCGCGGCCTCTCTCTCTCCCGTCGTCGCTTCATTCCCCTCTATGGCACTAGTTTCTTGAATTCTCTGCTCTACTTCTTCGATGGGCATATCCAATTGGCTTTTCTGCATTATAGAGGCATGAAGTGAAGTCTTGGACCTTTTAGGCATGGTGAAAAACTAAAAACACCGCAGAAAACAGAGTTCAGTCAAGGCTAGCGAGCGTGAAAAAATGCGACCTTATAACGTGCAAGTTTTATAGGCAACTGTTGGCCTGTGGCCACGCGCTGAGCCTCATGACTCATGATGCGTGCTTTGTCTTGTCTAGGAATAACTAAGAAGGTACCAATTAGGCTATTATTGACATTATATATTTCATTTCAAAGGAAGTTTTCGTATCATATATCACAAAAACTATACCAGACTAAATCATTTGCGCTACTGGTGTTTTGTGGGTATAAAGTTATTGTTACATTTCAGGCCATAACTAGAAAAGTAAGGCGAATTTTAGCATAATATTTTGTGGACACATTCTTGAATGCTCTATGAAGCCATAGAATTTTTTTCAGCAAATTGAATATGTTTCATATTTTTTGGGTTTTTTAGGCAGCCGATCCCCTTAAGTATGTATGCCCTAGTGACACTTTCATAGCTTCCTTCATTTTCTCTGCCTGTACTTTGACTAAAGGAATGCAGGACTATGACAGGGTTGGTACTACAAGGTTCCTGATGCTACCTGTAACATCAACCTTTCAGCTTACCTTTGGTGAAGCAATGAAAGATATGATATGGAAAACTTTAGTAAGTTTTTGAAGACTAGGGAAAATAGGTGAGGAGAGAACGTGTTACTATGCATCATTTGTTAAGTGTTTTGAAGTCCCAGTCATAGCCTTTCATATTTCATTCCTGTGCCAATTTTTACCTTGTTTTTGTCTATGCATTATGTTTTGATATTACTCCAAGTAAGGAAGCCTTGCTGCATTCTCCTGGGTTCATAATCTCCCTGATTATACTATTTTGAGTTCATAAAAGCTGCAATCCACGGCCTACAACATTTTTCGTGATCTCTCCTGGGTCCTTCAACACCTCTCAAACTATCCAAGACATTGGCAAGTCAGCCCCCCACCTAAATTGTAATTCAGGCATAGTATGCTTGTTGATTTTGTGAAGAATAAGCAAGTTTTTCTTAAAAACACAGTCATATTTAAAGTGCCTACGTTCCACTCCAGTGATCTTGCAGTTGTAAGTTCTGTCTACATGACATACGGGTGACTCATGGATGGATGGTTAAGGGTCCAGGTGACAATAGTGTCACAGTGCGTTTTTTTTTTTTTTTTTTTTTGTGAAGAGAAGGCTCTGAGACAGGAAATAATTTGATGAGGTTAAGGTTTAATATAATTTATGGTTTGTATGAAGATTTTTTAATGAAACTTTTTTATTTTAGATTGTATGACTTAAAGTTAATGTAATGCTTTTATAATTACAAACAAGGTATGAAGAATAACAGTTAATGAGTAGAGATTGGTTGCATTAGTTTGTCTTCTTCATGCGTGGTTCTGTATTTTTAAAGCTTACAATATTCTTGCATGTATGATGT
>NC_087202.1:45338895-45376395 GCF_015104395.2 Macrobrachium nipponense | reverse complement strand
AGCAAGAGCATTCGCTCAGTAATTGCGTTATGGTGAAACAACTCGAATTCATCAGCTGATTTCAAACCACAACATTGGCCACTCCGCGGAATACGCTTAAGTTTGCCGTAGTATTTTAAAATACAATAATATGAGAATACATACAATTTCTTGGATACAGTGAAATAATGTATAACTTTTTAAAGGATTTATGGAAAAGATGCATAATTAATAAAATAACACAATGCATTTTTCGGAACTGGCGGACAAGAACGAACATGAAAAACCATCCCCTGACAACGTGGAGCGTAGTTACAAAGGCTGCCTTAATTTGTATCTTATTTCTGTACAAAAATGAAAATACCTTTACGTAATATATTTTCATACACTTTTAAACATAAAGCATAAACATTTGAAAAATCGACACATCGATCGCTAAATTTGCACACTTTTTATCTCTATATTTTTGGAAGAGCGGCAGACGGCGGCATACAAGAACGAACTTGAAAAAAAAACAACGTAGTTGATAAATTGAAGGGGAGTTTCAAAAGCTGCCTGTTTATCATATTGTCTGCACAAAAATAAAAATACCCTATTCGTAAATACATTTTCATACACATTTAAACATAAAATTAAAAGCATAAACATTATAAATCGACACATCGATCGCTAATTTGCACTTCTTTTTTTTAAATCGATATTTTCGGAAGAGCGTCAGGCGGCGGCTTTACAAGAAAGAACATGAAAAAATATCGTATTTGATAAAGTGAAGGGCAGTTTCAAAAGCTGCCTTTGTATCATATTCTGTACAGAAATAAAAATGCCTTTCCACGTAATACATTTTCATACACATTTTAAACAAAAGCATGAAAACATTTATGAATCGACACATCCATAGCTAAATTTGCACCTATGTAACTCGATATTTTCGGAAGAGTGGCAGACGGCGGCATACAAGAACGAACTTGAAAAAAACAACGTAGTTGATAACTTGAAGGGGAGTTCAAACGCTGCCTGTTTATTATATTTCTGCACAGAAATAAAAATAACCCTATTCGTAATACATTTTCATAACATTTTAAACATAAAAGCATAAACATTTATAAAATTGACACATCGATCGCTAATTTGCACTTTTTTTAAATCGGATATTTTCGGAAGAGCGGCAGGCGGCGCTTACAAGAAAGAAAATGAAAAAATATCGTATTTGATAACGTGAAGGGCAGTTTCAAAGCTGCCTTTGTATCAATTTATTTCTGTACCAGGCAAATAAAAATGCCTTTCACGTAATACATTTTCAATAACACAATTTTAAACAAACGCATGAACATTTCAATGAATCGCACATCCATAGCTAAATTTGCACTAATGTACTCGATATTTTCGGCATAGAACAGCGTCAGAGGCGTATATTTTACCCTAATACCTACGTAATAACTCTCCATAAAATTTGTTAATATAATTTGCATAACCTTTATGGTCTGAACGGCATTTCTACAAATGTATGGACTCGTTAGACAACGGCGCCAGCGGCGCTGTTAACTGAAATTTGTGCCGTAAAGATACCTTTAAAAATGCCTTATTTTTTTTAATGAATATTTTTGACGACCGCCGTAAAACCGATTATATATATATATTATATATATATATACATATATATATATACATATATATATATATATACATATATATAATATATATATATATATATATATATATATATATATATATATATATATATATATATATATATATATATATATATATATACATATATATATATACATATATATATATACATATATATATATATATATATATATATATATATATATATATATATATATATATATATATATATATATATATATATATATATATATATATATATATATATGATATTATATATATATATATATATATCATATATATATATATATATATATATGTATATATATAGTACATACATTATATATATTTCTGGGCTCAGCTCGTGTCGGCCTATGAAAGTATCCTTAATATCATTCTTTCTAGGTAAAATTAGCCTAAAATTACCAGAGAAAAACAAAATTAAGAAAATGTCAGTAAAACTGACTCGCTCACTCTTAAAAAGAATGTCGGTATGATATAGGGGCGAGTGTGGAACACTACCACGAGACACCAATTAGAACTTCCCTATCAGAATCCCTCCAAGAGAGAGCTGATACCAACGGGCGATGCAGCCTCTACTAACTACTACTAGAGGACGCCACGGACAGCAGCGCCCTATCGGTCATCCTTAATTTTTCCGTAGCACCAGCGACAAGTCGCCATTTTCTTGTGCTCGTGTTTTCTTGGATTTATTCGTACTATCTACGATGGAAACGCTCAGCAATTGCCACGGCTAAGTTAAGTAACTCATAAGTAACATTTTACCGTATTTTTATCTTCCGGGTACCAGTATTTTCCTCTTATAGGTCATATACGGTTCCCCGGTTGTCTCGTGGCGGCCATGCCGCCTCGTAAGAATTCCCGGTCCTCCATACTGGACTTCTTATACTTTATGGGCTTACTTTATCACATTCATTGTTTTACATCGAGTTTTAGCTAGTTCAGCCCTCCTACCATTCTCTTAGCTTGGTATTTAGGGCTATTATTATTATTATTTCCGGCCCAGCATCCCGGCTCTTGCTCTACATCGGCTATCGCTGGCTCCGAGTAGGCTCCTGTTTCTTGGAACAGTCTGCCTCCTCCTGGCTTCTTTCTCTTTTTACTAAAAGTGTCTCTTCCACCTTTCGATGTATTTTTATTATTATTTAGGGTGTTAGGCTAGCCTAGGTGCTTGTTCCATGTATTGGTACAGCTTGGTTCACGTGGCCCTACCACGGTTGTGTTGCTCGCGGCCTAGGCCACTTGCGGTCACGTGTTCCATAGCACCTTACCCTGCCCCTTCCCTCCCTCTCTGATATAGGGAGGAGCTGGGGGACCCCTTCGTTGTTATGACAACCTCATCGCCTTCTCTCACACTCTCGGAGGTGACCAGGGGGTTCCCCCAACGGGGGGTATAGGGCGACCACTATGAGGTACCGGGTCTCCATGCGGGTAGTTGGGTGAGGCGGGGAGGAGTAGGCCATCCCTCCCCCCCTTTTCTCGCTCCCGCCGTGTTTCGCCGGGACCTTCCTCCCCCCCTCCCCAGTTGCTCAGCCACCTCACGATACGTAAGGAGCCTTCCGTCGCAGCCGGGGCACCTTTGGTTATAGGTTATTGGCTCCGCTAGCGGGCAGGGTGGGCACTATGAGTGGTCGGTTGCTTGCCTACTATATCCTTATATCTCTCCCCCGCTATCGGAAGGGAGCTTACCCTTACCTACGCACTCTTCTAGTAGACGGGCGGAGAGAAGTTTTTTTGTTTTTGTTGTTTTATTTTCAAAGGATATAGCCCTAATTATAAAATATTTTACAATGAATTGTGTGTTATTATATTTATTTTTTTCAACCATCCCCGCCATTTTCCGTCGTGGTTTCCATTACCACCACTCCTAGTTGGTTGATTCTTGTGCTTCCGCCATTGGCGGAGCCATAGCCTATCTTCCAACCTGGTTACCACACGTATTTTGGCGGGGCTCTGGTTTTATCTAACTTTATCGCTCCGGCACCAGCGGAGCATATGTTAGGCTGTAAGTGTTTACTTGGTACTCATGTACTTTTTCACTTACAGGCTACCAACTGCCAGGTCCCGGCCTGTAACGCCACGCTCTACGACCCCTGTGGACATGACGAGTGCAGGTCTCACGCCCCGTGTGCCACGTCGTTCAACGAGACGATTGTCTGGCACCCCGTGGTCGGTCAGCTGGGAGATGGGGTAAGTCCATTAAAGGCTTACTTATGATTTTACTAA
Organism: Macrobrachium nipponense; assembly: GCF_015104395.2. NCBI lineage: Eukaryota > Metazoa > Arthropoda > Malacostraca > Decapoda > Palaemonidae > Macrobrachium > Macrobrachium nipponense. The sequence continues at coordinate 45,372,540 of NC_087202.1, read as the reverse complement.
CAACTTCTAGTCGTAAGTTTGTTAACCCCGTTCCACAATTGGCAGCTAATCTCACCTTTCTTTCAGGCTAGCGGTGTGAGGGAAGTTGCCCTCGCCACCCTGAAAGCGTGGGTGGGCGGCTTTGGAAAAAACGCCGCCAAGGGCCAGCCCTACATTTTGGATAGGAAGCTGGCCATCCAGATCTTCCCAGCGGGCAAGTCGACGGGTTACGTCGACCCCTTGTCCGCTGCCCCACTGATAGCCTCCATCCAGCAAGACCTCCAGCAATCGTTTGGGGTCGTAGCCTCACAGGAGTCGGTTCCGGACGTCGCTGCCTGGATGACCTGAACCTTGAAAGCCGATGGCGGTGAACCTTGAAGCCAATTGGCGGTAGTTAGCGAGGATTTGTTGGTTGAGGTAGGTTTGTCAAGCGCTCAAGGTCTTTCCTTGGGCGCTCCTGGATCTTCTCCTGTCCCCTCTTCTTCCGCTTCTTTCCAAGGCTTTGTGGGATCCGAGATCCCTATTCGCCCTCCCGCTCTCTCTGTACCTCCTAAGGAGAAGGGAAAGAGAGAACCGAAGACCTTGTCTAAGTCGACTTCTAGGAAGTCGTCTTCGTCTTCTTCGGTTAGGAAGTCGTCGACTTCCTATGCCGATGCGGTGAAGGCAAAGCCGGGCTCTTCCCAGTCGAAGAGTTCCAGAAGCAAGGCTTCGAAGGAGAAGGCTCGCGCTACCACCGAGTCACTGCCTTCTCCCGCCTCCGCTGCCTCCTCTCCGGCTATGCCGGCAGGGGTAGCAAGCACCAGCACCTGCGTTCCCTCCACTGTCTCACCAGGAGTGATGGAACAGGTGGGGGTGCTAGTAGGTTCCCAAATCTCCGCATTGGGAACGCGTTTCGAGCAGATGTTCGCGCAATTATCGAACAGTCTGTCTCAAACTGGACAGTCAATCCAGGACCTCTCTAATAGAATGAGAGAGAATGAGGACCGAGTGGCTGGGCTAGCTCAGGCTCCTCCCCCAGTCTCCCCTGCATCTAGCACGGGGATTCTTCAACTTCCACCTTATGACTCCTTGCCAGCTTTCTCTATGGAGAACCCATGGAGAGTAGCTGCCTACGCTCCATTTAAGGCCGGAATGATTTCTATCCCGGAGTTTGGTACTCGAAGGATTGAGGACTTCGAGTTCTACCCTCCGGGTCTGACGCAGCCTTTCATCGGGTATGCTAGGCTGACGCCAACGGCTCTCACGAGAGAAGACAAAATCTCGAAGGAGTCAGTTCTTTACAGTAGAGATCACGCCCAGCGGGAATGGGTTCACTGCCTTGAGGACTGGGAGTGTACTAACACTAGACTCCAGGCCTACAAGAGTCCCTTCACTATTTTCGCGACGGAAGAGGAGGTCTCTCTTCCGTTCGCCACGAAATTGGTGGAGAAGGCTCTTCAGGCAGTCCTCAAGGATGAGCCCATTCCACAGTTGAGGGAGTCGGAGTCTACTTCTCCACTCTTCCCCGCCTTCGGAGAATTGTGGGAAAACCTGCCAGCTACATTCACGCTGGGTAAACTCAAGCCGGACTGCGCCATGGACCAGTTCGGTGAGAAATTACCTAGGCTGCCGGATTCCCTAATCCAGGCAGAGTTCGATGCGCGAACTAGGTTTGGCAGGTCCCTCAATTCTCTCATCGTTACAGAAATGGCTGCTCTTTCCTACGCTTCGGAACCGCTGTTCAAGATTCTAGCGAAATCTCAGTTTCAGACGGTTCTGTCGGACGCTTTTGACTTCTTCAGGCTAGGAGGAACTGCCGGAAGCATGTCCTAAAACAAGAGTGCACAATCAGGCATGAGCCTAATAGACTCTTGGCTGCAAGCATGTGGGAGCGGATCTCTTCCCAGAGTCCGCAGTGAACGAGGTCCACCACGAAGCTGCTAAGACTCAACCATACCTTAGAGCTAGGTGGGGTATTTCCTCTAAGAGGAAAACAGAATCCGTTCCCACTGCTGGCAAGAAACCAAAGAAGCTGGTAGAGGTTCCAGCCTTATAAAAAACTCCAACATCAGCAGCAATTTGTGCAGGCAGTCCCAGTTACCCAACAGGGACAACCTTCCACATCTAAACAGAACCAACCTTTCCTCCTGGTGCCCCAGCAATCTCAACCATCCACTTCCTACGCTATCTCGCCGGCCTTTAACCCTGCTTATGAGGCTCAAGGCTACTCTCAACCGAGAGGTAGGGCGAGAGGGTACTTTCGTCAGCGTGGCGCAGGAAGGGGCACGAGGAGTAGACAGTTCAGAGGAGGGCGTGGTGGCCAACCCGCCCATCAGCAATGAGGCTCCCCAGGTAGGAGGGAGGCTGTTCCTCTTCCGCCACAGGTGGGGGTTCAGCAATTGGGCACAGAGCATAGTGTCCAAAGGATTAGGCTGGTTGGATCAAAGATCCCCCTCCAATCAAATCATTTCATCAGGTACCGTCAAAGGAATTGATAGATTACGCGGAAGAACTCCTTCAGAAAGGAGCTATTGCGAGAGTCAAAACATCTAAATTTCAAGGGCGCTTATTCAGCGTGCCAAAGAAAGGCTCAACAAAAAGAAGGGTAATCTTAGACTTGTCAAAGCTAAACTCTTTCATTCGCTGCGACAAGTTCAAGATGCTTACCCTCTCGCAAGTAAGGACCCTACTTCCTCCGCGTGGAGCCGTCACATGCTCCATCGATCTTACAGACGCATACTATCATATCCCTATAGCGAGGCACTTCCGCCCCATTTCCTAGGATTCAGGCTAGGAAATCAAACATTCTCATTCAAAGTGATGCCCTTCGGTCTGAATGTAGCCCCCAGGGTATTCACAAAGATAGCGGAAGTGGTTGTTCAACAATTAAGAGCTCAGGGAATCATGGTAGCGGCATATCTCGACGATTGGTTGATCTGGGCACCAACAGTCGAGGAATGTCTCGAAGCTACCAAAAAGGTAGTTCACTTTCTGGAACATCTGGGGTTCCAGATAAACAAAACGAAATCCAGACTTATTCCGGAATCTCATTTTCAGTGGCTAGGAATCCAATGGGATTTGTCTTCCCACAATCTATCAATTCCAGTGGCCAAACGGAAGGAAATAGCAAATCTGTCAGGCAATTCCTCAAATGCAAACAGACGTCAAGAAGAAAAAAACCAGAGAGAATCCTAGGGTCTCTTCAGTTTGCTTCTGGTAACAGATATCCTTCTGAAAGCAAGGCTGAAAGATATAAATCGAATTTGCGGTCAAGAGCAAACTCCAAATATCGAGACAAGTTGTCAGTAATTCCACAGATCCTCCGCAACCAACTACGGCCTTGGTCAAAAGTAAAGAAGGTTGTGGAACCTTAATCCAAGAATGGTACCCCATTCAATATCCCCTCCCAGTGTTAACCATTCACGGATGCTTCCCTGTCCGGGTGGGGGGATACTCTCAGTTCAAACAGGTTCAGGGGACTTGGTCAGTTCAATTTCGCCAGCTCCACATAAACGTGTTGGAAGCAATGGCAGTATTTCTTACTCTAAGAGACTGCTTCCCCCGAAGAAGTCTCATCTAAGGCTAGTTTTGGACAGTGCAGTGGTAGTTCATTGCATCAACAGAGGAGGGTCCAAATCCAAGCATGTGAACCATGTCATGATAGCCATCTTTGCATTAGCAAACAAACACAAATGGCATCTGTCTGCCACTCACCTGGCTGGCAGGAGTAAGAAATGTGATAGCAAAGACTGCCCTGTCCCGGTCAGTTCCTCTGGAATCAGAGTGGTCTCTGGACGTCGGGTCATTCCAGTGGGTAAGCCGGAGAGTCCCAGGTCTCCAGTGGATCTCTTCGCCTCACAAGCGAACCACAAGCTCCCTTGCTATGTGGCCCCTTAACCTGGACCCTCTGGCTTATGCCACGGACGCCCTGTCGTTAGATTGGAATCAGTGGAGGAGGATTTATATTTTCCTCCAGTGAATCTTCTCTTGAAAGTCCTAGACAAACTAAGGTCTTTCAAAGGGATAGTAGCTCTGATTGCACCGGACTGGCCCAAGAGCAACTGGTATCCTCTTCTTTTGGAATTGGGTCTCCGACCTCAACGGATCCCCAATCCCAAACTGTCACAATCAGTACAAATGAGGACTGTGTTCGCTTCCTCAAGAACTCTTCAGACCCTAACTTTATGGACTTCATGAAGTTTGCGGCTAATAAAGATGCTGACATTGATCCACAGAATATTCTCTTCCTAGAATCAGATAAGAGAGAGTCAACCATTAGACAATATGACTCAGCTGTTAAAAAATTAGCATCTTTCTTGAGAGAATCGAACACTACAACCATGACAGTTAATTTGCTATATCCTTTTTCAGATCCTTGTTTGAAAAAGGTTTAGCAGCTAGCACGATTACCACTCACAAATCGGCTTTGAAGAAAATCTTTCAAGTAGGTTTTCAGATAGATTTGACTGAATCTTATTTCACATCTATCCCTAAAGCCTGTGCTAGACTTAGACCTTCTCAGAGGCCTACTACAGTTTCATGGTTCTTAAATGATGTCCTCAAACTAGCTTCAGATACTGACAACTCATCTTGTACATTCATAATGCTCCTGAGGAAGACATTATTCTTATTAAGCCTAGCCTCGGGAGCTAGAATTTCAGAACTGTCGGCTCTATCCAGGGATGCGGGTCATGTGGAATTCCTCCCATCAGGAGAAGTTCTACTTGCTCCGGATCGTAGCTTTTAGCCAAAAATGAAGATCCTCTTGCAAGGTGGGCTCCTTGGAAGGTTATCCCACTTCCACAGGATCCTTCTCTCTGCCCAGTATCAACTCTTAGAGCCTTTCTATCTCGTACTTCTTCTAGATCCTCAGGTGCTCTCTTTATGAGAGAAAAAGGTGGTACTTTATCAGTTAAAGCATTAGACAGCAAATCCTTTACTTCATTAAACAGCCAACCCTGAGTCATTCCCAAAAGCACATGATATCAGGGGAGTAGCCACCTCATTAATTATTTCCAACATATGAACTTTGAGGATCTTAGAAAGTATACTGGATGGAAATCCCCGACAGTCTTTAAACGCATTATTTAAAGTCCTTGGAATCTTTAAAGTTTTCAGCCGTAGCAGCGGGAAACATAGTTTCCCTGATACTGTTTAGTAGTTGTAGTATTGATCCAGGTCTCCTTTCTACCTACTTCAACCAACATGCCTCAACCTATCGTCAGGCTACTCAACATCATAGCCTTAGCCGTTGTATCATATAGTGGATTGTCCCTTATTTTTTTGCTAGGGACACCCACTTTTGTACTGATATGTACTTCAGTGTACCTACCCTTATTTTTATGCTAGGGTAGGACACAATATGTTTGTATATTCACCATTTTGTGTTTATGATGAACTTCAGTCACAATGTGTTTGTATATATTTTGGAATAATTGTATTAATGATGGATTTCAGTGTACCTACCCTTATTTTTATGCTAGGGTAGGACACATGTATGTATATAATTTTAATTTTATATTCTAGTTAAGTAAATCCCAAATTTGCCTCATTTTACATGCATCTCTGTAATTTTATTTATTTACCATTTAAGTACTTTAAGTTTACTAACATTCTATTATTTTTTTACTGTTATAATAAGTTAGTTTAAGTGCTTAATTTGTATGCTGTAATTGATTTACTTATATTATATCCATCATTTTAAACTGTTTTTCATTGTTTCCTTTTCCATCTTGTCTGTTTCTCTGGTACTCTTTCATAGGCCGACACGAGCTGAGCCCAGAAAAGGGATTTTGACGAAGGAAAAATCTATTTCTGGGTGATTGGCTCGTGTCGCCCTATGAAACCCCCCCTTTTTATGGTTTGTTTTCCCCCCCTTGCAGGACAAGATGTATTTATTGTTTTAATTAAGGATGACCGCTAGGGGCGCTGCTGTCCGTGGCGTCCTCTAGTAGTAGTAGTAGAGGCTGCATCGCCCGTTGGTATCAGCTCTCTCTTGGAGGGATTCTGATAGGGAAGTTCTAATTGGTGTTTGTCTCGTGGTAGTGTTCCACACTCGCCCCTATATCATACCGACACTTCTTTTTAAGAGTGAGCGAGTCAGTTTTACTGACATTTTCTTAATTTTGTTTTTTCTCTGGTAATTTTAGGCTAATTTTACCTAGAAAGAATGATATTAAGGATACTTTCATAGGGCGACACGAGCCAATCACCCAGAAATAGATTTTTCCTTCTCGTCATATATATATATATATATATATATATATATATATATATATATATATATATATATATGTATATATACATACATTATATATATATATATATATATATATATATATATATATATATATATATATATATATATATATATATATATATATATATATTTATGTCTATTTACATACATACACACATATATATATATATTATATATATATATATATATATATATATATATATATATATATATATATATATATATATATATATATATATATATATTATATAGATATATATATATATATATATCACATTATATATATATATATATATATATATATATATATATATATATATATATATATATATATATATATATATATATATATATATATATATATGGCATAAGCCAGGTACTATGTCGTAGCTCTTAAGTAAATGGGGATACAATCCACAATGAAGTAAAATCCTCTTGTAGTTTAAAATATAGTATTCTTTACAGGATTAAAGCTTTTCGACCATCAACTGTGGTCTTGTTCACTAAAATTTTAGTGAACAAGACCACAGTTGATGGTCGAAAGCTTTAATCCTGTAAAGAATATATATTTTTAAACTACAAGAGGATTTTACTTCATTGTTGATTGTATCCCCATATATATATATATATATATATATTATATAAATAATATATATATATACACTGGAACCTTGACATACGATTGCCCTAATATACGAATGTTTTGAGATACAACAGAAAATTTGCGAAAATATATGCTTTGATATACAACGAAATATTTGAGATATGATTTTTCGATGTGATAGTTGTATAGGCAACCAATAAATGGCGTTCAGTCTGTTTGTTGGTGCTTCATCGTTAACACGTCGTTGTTTAGTTTGTTGTATTTGTGCCTATTTTTCGTGTTATTTTGTCTATTTTATTATTAACCATGTGTCCCAAAGCTAAAGACAAAGCAGGTGATAAGAAAAAACCTAAGAAAATGATTTCGATGGAAGCAAAACATGAAATTATAGCAAAGCATGAACATGGCGTTCGTATCGTCGATTTGGCAAACGAGTATGGTCGAAATCCTTCTACAATATCCACAATCATCAAGCAGAAGGAAGCTATAAAAACCTTCCAAAGGCATCACCATTATTTCTAAACTACGAACTGATTAAAGAATATAAATAAAAATTAGTTTAGCAATGTTATTTCATTTGTGTTATTATTAGTTATTAGTGTACATACGTAAATAAAAAGAGAGCAAATCGTTCCCTGCCACCTTTCCCTACCTCCTCCCCCTGCTGGCCTCACGTCATCTTTCGTTGTGATAAGTAAAATTCCTTTCTTTTTTTTATTGTGTGTGTTATTACTCGTTTATTTGTGTATAATTGTGTATATTATAGTAATTTAGCGTGTTTAGGTGTGGTTTCATAGCGCTAGAACGGATTAATACATATTACATTATTTTAAATGGGAAAAAATGCTTTGAGATACAACTGTTTTGATATACGACGATGGTAACGGAACAAATTAAATTTGTATGTCAAGGTTCCAGAGAGAGGAGAGAGAGAGAGAGAGAGAGAGAGATATATATATATATAATATATATATATATATATATATATATATATATATATATATATATATATATATATATATATATATATATATATATATATATATATATATATATATATATATATATGTATAACTGAATCACGAAAGTTAGGAACGTGATAAATCAATAAAGAGTTTCTGCTCAGTAAAGGACGTTTATCGTCGAAAGGTCTCGCAGATCCTCCTTCATTTATTTTTCCTTCGGGGCATATATCTTTATATATATATATATACTATAATATATATATATATATAATATATATATCTATATTACTATAAGAATAAAATGTATAAATAAAGTTTTTTGCCACGAAGGAAAAAATGAAAAAAGCGAGATAGCCAAGTACTTTCGGTCCTGTTCGGACACTTTACTGAGGCAAACTGATTTTACAGAGAACAACATAGTCAAAGAAAGCTTAATATGCAAACTGACACTACAAGATTGGCAAGGAAAAGCAATAAGGGCGATTTTTTCACTCTACAGAAAGGAGGAGCCGTCTGAGGGTTAGCCACACCTTGAAGGATACACAGAGTAAACAAGTGATTTTCCCAGAACACATTACATTTTGAAAAAACACGGAGCATATACAATTTAATATCATGAATTTTTACACAAATTTTCCCCCTAAAAATTATTATTAATGAAAAAGACGAAAGAAAATATAAATATATATATATATATATATATTGAGCAAGAGAAAGAGGGAGAGAAAATATCGAACCAGAGAGAGAGAGAGAGAGAGAGAGAAATAATTAACTATATACATGTGGGACTAATTTATTAGTTGTTCATTTATTTTAAGGTCCTTCATAACATCTTACAAATATAGGGTCAAATGGTACATTCCCAGATTAAGATTTAGGTTGTTTTTATTAGTGATTTGTATAATTGCCGATTCCAGTAAATTTCTTGAAACATAATCATTAGATCTAGCAATTACCGAGGTATCACCCCAATTAATACAATGAGATTTTTCACTCAGATGGATAAACAGTGCATTTGAAGTCTGGGCTGTTCTCTCTCTCTCTCTCTCTCTCTCTCTCTCTGGTTCGATATTTTCTCTCCCTCTTTCTCTTGCTCGATATATATATATTTATATTTTCTTTCGTCTTTTCATTAATAATAATTTTTTGGGGAAAATTTGTGTAAAAATTCATGATATTAAATTGTATATGCTCCCGTGTTTTTTCAAAACATACTGTTTTCTGGGAGAATCACTTGTTTACTGCGTGTATCCTTCAAGGTGTGGCTACCCTCAGGCGGCTCCTTTCTGTAGAGTGAAAATTGCCCTTATTGCTTGCTAATCTTGTAGTGTCAGTTTGTATATTAAGCTTTCTTTTGACTATGTTGTTCTCTGTAAAATCAGTTTGCCTCAGTAAAGGGTTCGAACAGGACCGAAAGTACTTGGCTATCTCGCTTTTTCATTTTTTCCTTCATGGCAAAAAACCTTTATTTATACATAGCATCACGTTTTATATACTTCGTGATCAAGTTATTCATATATATATATATAATATATATATATATATATATATATATGTGTGTATATATATATATATATATATATATATATATATATATATATATATAATATCTATATCTATATATATCTATATATATATATATATATATATATATATATATATATATATATATATATATATATATATATATATATATATACTATATATATATATATATATATATATATATATATATATATAATATATATATATATATATATATATATATATATATATATATATATATATATATATATATATATATATATATATATATATATATATATATATATATATATATATATATATATATATATATAGTACTTGAATATATATAAATATATATATATATATATATATATATATATATATATATAATATATATATATATATATATAATATGTATATATATATATATATATATATATATATATATATATATATATATATATATATATATATATATATACAGTAGTACCTCAAGATACGAAATTAATCCGTTCCGAGGCGCCCTTCGTATCATGAGGTTTTCGTATCCTGGACCACATTTTATATGTAAAATGGCTAATCCGTTCCAAGCCCTCCAAAAACACCCCATTAAATTTCATAATAAAGCTAAATTGACCTATAAACAATGAAATACTACAACAATTTGGACCATTCAATACCTAAATTAAGACTAAAAATGCAAAACCTGTAAATAAAGTGTATATTAGTGTTCAAGAAATATTATTACTGTAACGTAAAATGTGGAGGCTTACCTTTTGAGTGAGGCTACGTACATACGTAACTATCCAAGGAAGATTGCTTCTGCCTACTTTTCACAATGTTCCTGTGTGAGCCTTTTTGGGGGGTGTCTTCTACAAATGATTGCACTTTATGAAAAGTGGCTTTAATTTCTGCCTTTTTTTTTTTTATGTCATATATACGTACGTACACTTTAAAAAATACACATACGTACTACAACGTAACTATCCAAGAAAGATTGCATCTGCCTACGTACTTTTCACAATGTTCCTGTGTGAGCCTTTTCGGGGGTGTCTTCTACAAATGATTGCATTTTATGGACAGCGGCTTTAATTTCTGCCGTTTTTTTTTTTTTTTTTTTTTTTTTTTGTATGCAATATGTACGTACGTACACTTTAAAAAATATACGTACGTACTACAACGTAACTATCCAAGGAAGATTGCTTCTGCCTACGTACTTTTCACAATGTTCCTGTGTGAGCCTTTTTGGGGGGTATCTTCTACAAATGATTGCACTTTATGAAAAGCTGCTTTAATTTCTGCTGTTTTTCTTCTTTTTTTTATTTTTAACTTTTTTTTTCACTTTTTTTTTATTTACATAGGTTTTTTTTTTATACAGAATTTCAACTTTCTTTTTTTGCACCTCATGACTCTGTTGGCCCTGGTGTCCATCAAAACCCTGTTCAACCAAATGCTCTCTCTGCAACTGATTTGGGTACTGAATGTTCGGCTGCTGACCTTCAACATAAACTGAAGTACCTTGATTATACGTACACTACATACTGGTATGCATGTTGTAAATGATTGGTCTACACCCTCTGTTCCAGCAGGGAGTGGAGATTCTACCAACCTTTGCAAAGTGTCCGGTTTCCCATGAGAGAGACCTTGATCACTTATCCCATGTGAGAGATCTTGGTCACTTTTTTTTAAATATTACGTACACATTGACGATCCCGAAAACAAATACCGCGTGCGTACTATAACAATGCTGGTACCGAGTGGCCGAGCCAGCCACCACTGTACATAGTAGATGCAGGATGGGAGGGACGCTGGCCAATAGGAGAGAAGGATTTCATGGCCGCGACTAGCATCAGGAACCAATGGGAGAGCAGGAGGATGGTGGTGAGTCTACTAGTATACTAAGATGGCGGCGCGCAGCGCGATTTTCAAAATTGTTATCTGGGCGAATCTCGGACTTTCAGAAACCTTTCGTATCTTGAAAACTTTTCGTATGTAGAGCCGTTAAATTTTTCGTATTGGCTTTCATATCTCGAGATTTTTGTAAGTTGAGCCTTTCGTATCTCGAGGTACCACTGTATATATATATATATATATATATATATATATATATATATATATATATATATATATATATATATATATATATATATATATATATATATATATATATATATATATATATATATATATATATATATATATATATATATATAAAATATATATATATACATACATACATACATACATATAGGTATAAAGCCACACGGGAAAATAAACAACGGAGTTTCAGAAAGATCTTTAGAAGTTCAAATCGTCCCCAGTGGCTTATACCTTATTTATGGATTTATCACGTTCCTAACTTTCGTGATTCAGTTATACATACATATATATATGAATATAAATATACATATATATATATATAATATATATATATATATATATATATATATATATATATATATATATATATATATATATATATATATATCATATTATATATATTCTGGGCTCGACCTGTGTCGGCCGGTGAAATGTCCCTATAGCACTCATTTCTAGGTATAAATAAGTGCTAAATATATACCAGAGAAAAAAGCCATATGGAATGCTGGAGTTACTACCTCCAGCTCGCTCACCCTCATAGGGTGTCGTTATAGCACAGGGGCGAGTGGAAGCCATTACCACAGATGCTTTGCCAATTAGAAGTCTCCTCTCTTAAAATCCCCCTCTAGAGAGGTGCCGTTGCAATGTTTACCTTACGCTCGCTGCTACTACCTCTGCCAGAAACCCTCATTCCTGAGTTAGCACACTCTTGTCTGCACACACCGTTTTTGCTATCTCCAGGAAGTGTTTTTTGCGAAGCATCATGTCTTCCCTTTATCAAGAAGCTTCTTCATTTAAGTTGAGTATTCCATTTATCGTTTTTGAACAAGTTGGAGCAACGATGCATCCATATTTGGCCAATATTTTTTAATCTCTTGTTCTTGGGAGCCGGGCATGACGCTCATACGATCCGCCATTTTGGATGCATGGTTGGCAACTTGCATAATTATATCAATTTTTATCTCGCTGTGTATTTTATTCTCCGTTTAGCACTTCACTGTATAGGCTACTGTTTTCGTATTCTTTATCGTCATTCTCGCTCCTTACGAATACTGAGAGCCTTGTTTTTACGGTTTTGTCCTTAGGTTTTTAGCCTATTATAGGGCCCATCTCGCTCCTGACATATACTGAGTCTTTGTTTTTCAAGGTTTGATTTCGTTATTAGCCTATTGTAGGGCCTTTTTCGTTATCATCAGTCCCTCAGGAGCGTGTTGGTTCCCTTTCGTGCGTACGGTGATATGCTTCGCTTCATAACGTTATGCACGAGTATTGCGGTTTTGGCATCCTAGGCTAGCCTAGCGGTACGCCAGTTTAGTTTTAGAGGTGAAGATTCCTCATTCATTCGCGGTACTCATGCATGTATATTTCTAGTTTAGTTTTCGATTATAGTCTTGTATTGCTATTTGATGAGGTTGGAAGTTCTTCACGATGTCCTTCCCTGGCCTATCCGACCAGACCTAGGCCAGGTTTTGGAGGGTAGGCTAGGCGGGCTGAGTATATCCCACCACCCTTAGTGGCTCCTTGTACTGCCAACCCGACCAGGCAGATATGTTTGCTTGGAGGTTGGCCTAGGACTAGAGAGTTTCTCTCTTGTTACGTATGTAGGGGCTAGGCCTATCTTACCTGACCAGATCGGTAGATTCAATTTTGGAGGGTTGAGTTAGGTTCTAGGCGTCCTCTTCGTGATGTCCTTATAAGAGCCATCATAGCCTACCTGACCAGATCTGTACCGATTTCAGAGGGTTGTGCTGGGATCTTAGCTGGGTGCGGTTTTCTCCCCCCCCCCCCTTTTTCGTCAGTACTTCCAATAATTCCTCATCAATTATTTTATGAATTATTTTTGTTGAGTGTAGCCTGGGCCATTGCCTCCTTTAGGGTGTCAGTTGGCCTACCGTCTTCTGCCCCTTTAGTAGTAGGCTAGTTAACGGCTTCTCGAGAAGTGGTATTCACTGATCGGTTGTTGTGGCCAGGTGATCACAACTTGTCCACTCTCCTCCAGACACTCCCTCCCCCCCGTCCCCGACTCGTTCCGGCACTGCTTTGTTAGTTCGCTGCCCAGCAATCCTACCGATGAAGGGGGGTTTGGAAGGAACGTGGGAGCCGACCAACCCTACGTGCTGTCGGAGGAGATGTGCTCCCTCCTCTACCCGAACACCAAGGTTTCAGCAACAGTAGTGGCGGAGATAGCGGCTCCCATCATAGAGCGGGTCCGCCAAGAGACCCAAGTCCCCCTGGAGGACCAAGAGGGCTTGTACGATGACATGACGGAGTAGCTGGTGGCCATCAGCCTGCACCGGGAGCCCATGGCCATCGAGGACCAGGAGGAAGGTAGGGAGGTAAGTGAGGCAGGCAGTCGTGGGGCTAACGTTCTTTCCTTTAGCCCAACTCCTCCTCCTCCTTCTTCTTTTCAGGGCTTCCCTGGGAAGTCCACGACCCTTTGGAATAGGTCGGGCTCAGTAATCCCCAAGGTGAAAACCTTGAAGACGAAGTCTCTGCCGAAGGCAGTTAGACGAGCCAAGCCTTACCCGGCAGGCTCCGCCAGGTCGTCATTGGCCCCCAAGCCTTCGACTTCCTCAGCCAAAGCTACTCCCCCAACCAAGGGGTAGAGAGCTAAGTCTTCTAAAGCCAGACCGACGGAGTCCGGCTTCAACCAGGAGGCTTTCGCCAATCTTCTCATGCAAAAGATGAGCGAAGTAGTGGACTCGAGACTTCAATCGATGTCCATTTAACTCGCCTCGGGTCTAGAGACATCCGGACAGTCCATCATGTCTCTGACCCAAAGATTACAAGCCTAGGAGGAATTGGTGACCGGATTTCTCCAGTCCGGAAGCACACTGCAGTCCTTTGCGGTGCCGGACGCATCCAAGCTCCCACCATTTGAGAATAGCAACCCATGGCGGTTGGCTCTACATGCTCCGTTTTCAGAGGGCAGGCTTACAGTTGAGGGTTGTGGAAACCTACCCGTGGAAGACTATGAGTTCTTCCCGCCGGGCCTACAATTCCCCTTCCCGGGCTACGCTAGACTAGCCGGGGAAGCGTTGGTCAGGGTAGACAAGGTCCTGAAAGAGACAGTTATCTATCCTAGAGATCAGGCTCAGTCAGCATGGGTCTGCACCCTTACGGAATGGGAGTGCGTCAACACCAAGTTGATGCCCCACAAAGGCTGCTATACCATGTTCGTAGCGCCGGATAGTGTCCCGACTCCTTGCACATTAAAGATTGCAGAATTGACACTGCAAGCCGGAATGGAGGACAAACCCATGCCTCAGCTAAAAGAGACGGAGGCTACCTCTTTGCTCTTTCCCAGAGGTCTGGAGTGTTGGGCTGGCGCTCCGGCAACGTTCATGGTGGGCAAACTCGACCTGGAGTGTGCCTCCACACAATTCAGTGAACATTTGCCTAGAATTCCGGACACCATGGTAAAGGCGGAATTCGAGGCAAGATGTAGGCTGAGCAGGTCAATTAACTCAGTCACCACTGCTGAGTTGACAGCTTCTGTCTTTGCAGAGGAGCCTCTATTCCGGGTCCTGACGAAGTCGCTGCTGCAGAATTTTCAAACGGACCTGTATGATTTTATAGTGGCTAGACGAGCCTGCAGGAAGCATGTCTTTGCTAATGCCTCCATCAGGCATGAGCCTAACAAGCTCATGAAGGCATCAATCTGGGGGGCCAACCTCTTTCCTGAGGACATGGTTAAAAGCGTCCTCAGCGAGGCGGCTAGGGCTAACCAGAACCTTCGTGTCTGCTGGGGACTTCCCTTCAAAAGGAAGTTCGAGACCCCCGGACCACAATCCAAAAGTAGGAAGAGGCCTAGGAAGTACCAGCCTTTCCAGACCTCTCAGTCTCATGCAGTGGTACAGGCAGTTCCTGCTCCCAGATGAGCAAGCCCTCGACATCTAAGGCACAACCACAACAGCAGTTTGTTCTGCTGCAGAGTCAACCAACTCTACAGCCTTCGAGTTCAGCTGCCCTTGTGACTTCCCCAGCCTTCAACGCCTCCTTTGAAACACGGGGCGTTTCGAGGCTATAATAGGCATGCAAGGGGTAGCAGAGCTAGAGGTGCTTACCGGCAGAGAGCTGGCTCTAGAGGCAGATGCTTCAGAGGAGGCAGAGGAAGTATGACTTCAACCAGTCAATGAGACTCTGCAGGTAGGCTTGAGACTGTACCTCTCCCGGGACCATTGGACCTTCAGTACGTGGGCCCACAGTATTGTTTCGAAAGGTCTGGGGTGGAGATGGAAGTAAGGGCCTCCTCCACCAGTCAGTTTCCATCAGATTCCAACGACAGACCTTCTAGACTATGCCAAAGACCTTCTTCAAAAGAAGGCAATAAAGAAAGTCAGTCACCTGAAATTTCAAGGACGTTTGTTCAATGTACCGAAGAAGGACTCGAACAAATGAAGAGTGATTCTGGACTTGTCCCGTCTCAACTCATACATTCAATGCGACAGGTTCCGGATGCTAACCGTCTCGCAGGTGCGGACCTTACTTCCCCGTGGGTTCGTCACCACCTCTATCGATCTTACAGACACTTACTATGATGTACCGATAGCAAGAAACTTCTCTCCATACCTAGGCTTCAAACTAGGAAAACAAGCTTACTCGTTAAGAGTCATGCCATTCGGGCTCAACATAGGGCCCAGAATATTCACCAAACTAGGAGAGACAGTAGTGCAGGAACTAAGAGCTCAGGGGGTGATGTTAGTAGCTTACCTAGATTGGCTCATTTGGGCAACCAACGACGAGGAATGTCGCAAGGCAACAGCCAAAGTAATAAAATTCCTAGACTACCTGCATTTCCAGATAAACAAGGAAAAGTCCCGTCTCATTCCAGCGTCTCGCTTTCAATGGTTGGGAATTCAATGGGTCCTAACCACACACAAACTATTTCTTCCGCCAAAGAAGTGCAGAGAGATAGCGAAAGCTACGAGACAATTCCTCAAAAACAAATGGGCTTCTCGTCGTACCCAAGAGAGAATCTTAGGTTCACTTCAGTTTGCTTCAATAACAGATGTTCTGTTGAAAGCCAGACCGAAGGATATCAATCGGGTTTGGCGGATAAGAGCCAACAACAAGTTCAGAGACAAAATCTTGATTCCGCCAATATTAAGGAAAAGACTCCGCCCATGGATGGAAGTCCGGAGTCTTTCCAAATCATTGCCACTACAATTTCCCCCGCTGTCTCTGATAGTCCACACGGACGCCTCTGAGCGGATGGGGGTGCTACTCTCAGTACAAAAAGGTTCAAGGAACATGGTCAACAACATTCCGCCAGTTCCACATCAACATACTAGAGGCAATGGCTATTTTACTGACCTTGAAACGACTAGCTCTGGCCAGGAACATTCATATCAGACTAGTCTCGGACAGCGCAGTGATAGTTTATTGCATAAACAGAGGAAGCTCCAAGTCGAGCCAAATAAATCATGTGATGATTGCAATTTTTTCGTTGGCAATGAATCATCATTGGCACCTGTCAGCTACTCACCTGGCACGAGTATGGAATGTCATTGCAGACTCACTATCCAGAGCAACTCCGCTGGAGTTGGAGTGGTCCTTGGACACAAAATCATTCCATTAGATTTACCAACAAATCCCGGGCCTTCAGGTAGACCTGTTTGCCACGGAGTCCAATCACAAACTTCCGTGTTATGTGGCTCCCACTGGATCCTCTGACTCACGCCACAGATGCGATGTCCATAGACTGGAATAATTGGCAGAAGATTTACCTATTTCCGCCAATAAACTTCTTGCTAAAAGTTCTACACAAACTCAGATCTTTCAGAGGACAGGTAGCATTAGTAGCACCCAACTGGCAGAAGAGCAATTGGTTTCCTCTTCTACTAGACTTCATGAAGTTTGCGGCACAGAAGGATGCTAGTATTGACCCACTAAACACCCTGTTCATGGAGTCAGACAAAAGAGAATCAACACTCAGGCAGTATGATTCGGCAGTAAGGAAACTAGCCATCTTTCTAAAAGAATCAAATGTCCAAAAGATGACTACAAATCTGACAATTTCATTTTTTAGAACTCTGTTCGAAAAAGCCCTAGCTGCTAGTACCATTACTATGACTAAATCTGGCTTGAGGAAGATATTTCAGTTTGGCTTTAATATTGATTTAACAGATTCGTACTTCTCGTCTATCACTAGAGCATGTGCTCGTCTGAGACCGGTAGACTGCCCTCACATGGTCTCCTGGTTTTTGAATGACGTACTCAGGTTGGCTTCAGATACTGATAACAAATCATGCTCATATATAACCTTTCTCAGGAAAACATTATTTTTAATGAGTTTGGCCTCAGGCGCCAGAATATCTGAACTGTCGGCTCTCTCTAGAGAACCAAATCATATTGATTTCCTCCCGTCAGGAGAAGTTCTGCTCTCTCCAGATCGAAAATTCTTAGCAAAGAATGAAGACCCACATAACAGGTGTCTCCATGGAAGATTGTCCCTCTTCCACAGGACCCATTATTATGTCCTATTACTACATTAAAATCTTATCTGGGCAGAACTTCTAAAAAGTCTTCAGGTCCTCTTTTTATTAGAGAGAATGGTGGAACCATTTCCTTGAAGGCAATCCGACAACAAATTCTTTATTTTATTAAACAAGCCAATCCGGATTCAGTCCCTCATGTCCATGATATCCGGGCAGTGGCTACCTCAGTTAATTATTTTCATCATATGAACTTCGAGGATCTTAAAAGATATACGGGTTGGAAATCCCCGATAGTATTTAAACGCAACTATCTGGAAAATCTAGCGGCCCTTAAATATTCGGCAGTGGCTGCAGGGAACATTGTCTCCCCTGAAACAGCCTAGTTATGTAACTCTATATCTGTATTTTATTATTTTGCTATTATTTATCTTTTAGTACTCACTCTCACCTACCTGCCTCGCTTGTAATCCCTGCCTTTCTGCCTTTTGTTATGGAATGGATTGCTCATCAACTCTCTCCTGTATACATGTACATAGTTTATTATTATATTTTTTTTTTATGTTCATTACCTGTTGCTTTTTCCTAGGATAGTATGGATTTGCTTTTTACCATTTGTAATTTGTTATTCTTACCTTGGTTATTAAAACAATAATTTTAAGAAAATTTTTATTTTCCTTTCATATAAATTTTTTGTTTACCAAGCTTGTATGGCCAATTCTCTGCTACTATTTAACCGGCCGACACAGGTTGAGCCCAGAAAAGGGATTTTGACAAAGGAAAAATCTATTTCTGGAGGAAGACCTGTGTCGCCCAAAACCCATCCCTCTCTTTTCCTTTTCCCCACACTTTAGCTGGCCCAAGGTTGGGTGCTTATTTCAGGAATGAGGGTTTCTGGCAGAGATAGTAGTAGCGAGCGGAAGGTAAACATTGTAACGGCACCTCTTCTAGAGGGGGATTTTGAGAGAGGAGACTTCTAATTGGCAAAGCTCTGT
Source organism: Macrobrachium nipponense (assembly GCF_015104395.2). Classification (NCBI taxonomy): domain Eukaryota; kingdom Metazoa; phylum Arthropoda; class Malacostraca; order Decapoda; family Palaemonidae; genus Macrobrachium; species Macrobrachium nipponense. The sequence goes on along the minus strand of NC_087202.1, from coordinate 45,353,695 downwards.
GGTAGTGGCTTCCACTCGCCCACCCCTCCGCCCCTGTGCTATACCGACACCCCTATGAGGGTGAGCGAGCTGGAGGTAGTAACTCCAGCATGCCATATGGCTTTTTTCTCTGGTATATTTAGCATTTATTTATACCTAGAAATTAGTGCTATAGGGACATTCCACCGGGCGACACAGGTCTTCCCCCAGAAATAGATTTTCCCTTTGTCAAAATCCCTTATATATATATATATATATATATATATATATAGATATATATATATATATATATATATATATATATATAATATATATATATATATACAATGGGCCCCCCGTATTCGCATTCTCCGGATTCGCGGATTTTTTTTTTTTTTTCTGGACCATATCTACCATTATTGCGGTGGAATTCCGCCTATTCGCGGGATTTTCCAGACGATAAATAATCACTAATTAGTGTATTTTGATGTTATTTTCCTGCCTAAATACATTTTTAGGATACAAAAACGATTTACTGTTTTTAAAAAATTAATATTGATCAATACTGTATTAGTAAGTTTAATAGATTAAATGATATCACATAATAACTAATAATTCTCTCTCTCTCCCTTACAGGGATGTTATGCTTTTTGTGTGATAAATGATTTACTAATTTTCTAATATCAATATTATGTAAAGAGCAATTACTTCAAGATAGAAAATGCTACATTGAATTAGTAAGATTTTAGTTTATAAAATTTTAAAAATTATTGTAGAATGAAGGAAATCCCAGTCTCACGCATCTTTCTTTCGAACTCCAGGTCTCTCTCTCTCTCTCTCTCTCTCTCTCTCTCTCTCTCTCTCTCTCTCTCTCTCTCTCTCTCTCTCATCTCTCTCTCTCTCTCTACTGATGAGAGATTTTTATGGTACACTATGTATATGTTTATTAACATTTTCATATGATAGTAGTAATATTAATAATAATAATAATGATAATAATAATAATAATAATAATAATAATAAACACCAAGAGATGAAGGACACGATCAGGAACGAATATATGCAGAGACTCAAGGCGATACTCAAGTCAAAACTCAACGCCTAAATATGATAAAAGCCATAAACACATGGGCAGTCCCAGTAATCAGATACAGCGCAGGAATAGTGGAATGGACGAAGGCAGAACTCCGCAGCATAGATCAGAAAACCAGGAAACAAATGACAATACACAAAGCACTACACCAAGAGCAAATACGGACAGACTATACATAACACGAAAGGAAGGAGGGAGAGGACTACTAAGTATAGAGGACTGCGTCAACATTGAAAACAGAGCACTGGGGCAAATATCTGAAAACCAGTGAAGACGAGTGGCTAAAGAGTGCATGGGAAGAAGGACTAATAAAAGTAGACGAAGACCCAGAAATATACAGAGACAGGAGAAAGACAGAAAGAACAGAGGACTGGCACAACAAACCAATGCACGGACAATACATGAGACAAACTAAAGAACTAGCCAGCGATGACAATTGGCAATGGCTTGACAGAGGGGAGAGCTAAAGAAGGAAACTGAAGGAATGATAACAGCGGCACAAGATCAGGCCCTAAGAACCAGATATATTCAAAGTACGATAGACGGAAATAACATCTCTCCCATATGTAGGAAGTGCAATACGAAAAATGAAACCATAAACCACATAGCAAGTGAATGCCCGGCACTTGCACAGAACCAGTACAAAAAGAGGCATGATTCAGTGGCAAAAGCCCTCCACTGGAGCCTGTGCAAGAAACATCAGCTACCTTGCAGTAATAAGTGGTACGAGCACCAACCTGAGGGAGTGATAGAAAACGATCAGGCAAAGATCCTCTGGGGACATACTATGGTATCAGAACGGATAGGGTGATACGTGCAAATAGACCAGACGTGACGTTGATTGACAAAGTCAAGAAGAAAGTATCACTCATTGATGTCGCAATACCATGGGACACCAGTTGAAGAGAAAGAGAGGGGAAAAAAATGGATAAGTATCAAGATCTGAAAATAGAAATAATAAGGATATGGGATATGCCAGTGGAAATCGTACCCATAATCATAGGAGCACTAGGCACGATCCCAAGATCCCTGAAAAGGAATCTAGAAAAGCTAGAGGCTGAAGTAGCTCCAGGTCTCATGCAGAAGAGTGTGATCCTAGAAACGGCACACATAGTAAGAAAAGTGATGGACTCCTAAGGAGGCAGGATGCAAACCCGGAACCCCACACTATAAATACCACCCAGTCGAATTGGAGGACTGTGATAGAGCAAAAAAAAAAAAAAAAAAAAAAAAAAAAAAAAATAATAATAATAATAATAATAATAATAATAATAATAATAATAATAACTGTGATTACGAAAATCATAAGTGAAAGTATTTTACAAATACTACGAAAACTCTCTCTCTCTCTCTCTCTCTCTCTCTCTCTCTGCTACTCTCTCTCTCTCTCTCATCTCTCTTCTCTTCTCTCTCTCTCTCTCTCCCTCACACACAGAAATGTATATTTTTTGGATGATAAATGATTTAATGATTTTCAAATATCAACATTAATGTAAACAGCAATAATATCAATTCCTTAAAGAAAATACTAAAGTGAATTAGCAAGATTTTAGTTTATAAATATAAAATTATGTAAGAATGAAAGAAAATGCATTTTACCCCTCGTCTTTGAACTCCTGGTAGCCAAGCAGAGTTGCCTGGGGTCCAACAACTGTTGCCCTCTCAATGATCAGTATTTCTCTCTCTCTCTCTCTCTCTCTCTCTCTCTCTCTCTCTCTCTCTCATCATCTCTCTCTCTCTCTCTCTCTTTTCTTTTTACTGAGATGAGAATTTCTATGGTACATGTGTATGTTTATTAATATTTTTGCATAATGATGATAATAGTAATATAATTAATTTCAAAAGTCATATGTTATTGTATTTTATAGAAGTAAAATATTCTATCCATTTCAGTCTTTTAAATAAGGATAACCCTCCCCCCCCCCTCTCTCTCTCTCTCTCTCTCTCTCTCTCTCTCTCTCTCTCTCTCTCTCTCTCTTTTGCCACATGAGATAGTATGTCTTAGTGGTAACTCTCGCCCTCTGTTTGGGCTGTAAATGTATGTGTAAGTGTATCTTTAAGGACATTACTACATTTTATGGTAAAATAATAATATAAAGTACTAGTTTACAAATGATATTAAGTTTAATGAGATTAAACAGTAACAATATCATTCTCTCTCTCTCTCTCTCTCTCTCACTCTCTCTCTCGCTGTTCCACCTGTCATGTGGCTTTGACTGTGGTGCATATTTTGGTGGAGTGCCCTCATTTTGAAACCAAACGTAGAGCTTGTTTGCTGGCAAATAAGTCTCTTGGCGATATTTTAGGTGAAGGTGCTCGGGCAGAGCAAATTATGACATTTTTAAAAAATATTGGTCTTTTTTACGAATTGTAGTTTTCTTTTAATTGTTTTAGGTTTCTTTTTTTGGTTTTTATGAATGAATGATTTGTATGTTAGATCGGTTGTGTGTGTGTTTGTTTGTGTGACAGTGACTTTTTATTCTTAAGATATATATGCGCTGAATGGCCCCTCGGCTCCGGCGCTTGGCTATGTGCCAAAAATTTTATAATCTAATCTAATCTAATCTCTCTCTCTCTCTTACTTACGTATGTTTATTTATTTTGTAGTATAAATAAAAGATTTACCTTAAAACTAATTCTCAAATATTAATAAGATTAATTGAAAATAGCAATTCCTAGTCTTTTTATCCACGTGGAGGAAGGTGGGTGGGGGAGTAAATGACAGTTTGATATATGTTATGGCGGAGTATTGGCAGAGGGAAAGGGGTTGGAGTTTAGGAGTTATTCTCTCTCTCTCTCTCTCTCTCTCTCTCTCTCTCTCTCTCTCTCTCTCTCTCTCTCTCTCTCTCTCTCTCTCTCTCATTATTATTCTCGCTTAGAAATTAATTATAATTTCACTTGATGGTCAATATGATGTTCCCACTCTCTGTCTCCTCTCTCTCTCTCTCTCTATCTCTCTCTCTCTCTCTCTCTCTCTCTCTCTCTCTCCTCTCTCACTCGTTATTGGCTGTAGTATATATTTTTAATGGTAAAATGTTTAAGATGACTTTGAAATATTAATAATATAATCTCAAAGATTAATACAGTAATAGGTTAGTAATTTTAGGTATATTTGGAGTAGGATATTATTAAAGGTATACATTTGGTATCTGAACTTTCAAGATAGGCAGTTATAAGCATTTATAGTGGTGGTTTCTACTATTCGCGGGTTTTAACTATTCACGGGGGTGTCTGGTACACATCCCCGCGAATACGGGGGGAACACTGTATTACATGTGTATATATATATATATGTATATGTATATATATACACAGGCCTTGGTTTGCAGCAGGGGTTCCGTTCCTGGCCGCTGACGCTAAGTGATTTTCTGGGCTCAGCTCGTGTCGGCCTATGAAAGATCCTTAATATCATTCTTTCTAGGTAAAATTAGCCTAAAAATTTACCAGAGAAAAACAAAATTAAGAAAATGTCAGTAAACTGACTCGCTCACTCTTAAAAAGAAGTGCGATATGATAATAGGGCGAGTGTGGAACACTACCACGAGACAAACACCAATTAGAACTTCACTATCAGAATCCCCCCAAGAGAGAGCTGATACCAACGGGCGATGCAGCCTCTACTACTACTACTAGAGGACGCCACGGACAGCAGCGCCCCTAGCGGACATCCTTAAATTTTAGCGCTACGTACAAGACGCATTTTTCCTTGTGTTGTGCTATCTCAGGATTTATCCTTATTTTCTACGATGGAACGCTCTGTAATTGCCACGGCTAAGTTAAGTAAACTCATAAGTAATATTTTACCACTTTTTTATCTTCCGGGTACCAGTATTTTCCTCTTAAATAGGTCATATACGGTTCCCCGGTTGTCTCGTGGCGGCCATGCTTGCCTCGTAAGAATTCCCGGTCCTCCATACTGGGACTTCTTATACTTATGGGCTTACTTTATCACGTTCATTGTTTTACATCGAGTTCTAGCTAGTTTAGCCCTTCTACCATTCTCTTAGTTCGGTATTTAGGGCTATTATTATTTTTATTCCGGCCCAGCATCCCGGCTCTTGCTCTTCATCGGCTATCGCTGGCTCCGAGTAGGCTTCTGTTTCTTGGAACAGTCTGCCTCCTCCTGGTGCTTCTTTCTCTTTTTACTAAAAGGTGTCTTCCTTCCATTTTCTGTTCAATGTATATATTTATTTTATTTAGGGGTTTTGTGTTAGGCTAGCCTAGGTGCTTGTTCCTTGTATTGGTTCAGCTTGGTTCACGTGGCCCTCTCACGGTTGTGTTGCTCGCGGCCTAGGCCACTTGCGGTCACGTGTTCCATCGCACCTTACCCTGCCCCTGCCCTCCCTTTCTGGTATAGGGAGGAGCTGGGGGACCCCTTGGTTGTCTTGACAACCTCAGTCGCCTTCTCTCTCTCCTACTCGGAGGTGGCCAGGGTTCCTCCCAGCGGGGGGTATAGGGCGACCACTCAACATGAGGTTTACAGGGTCTCCATGCTGGTAGCCGGTGAGGCGGGGAGGAGTAGGCCATCCCTCCCCCTCTCTCGCTCCCGGCCGTGTTTTGCCGAGACCTCCCTCCCCTCCTCCCCAGTTGCTCAGCCACCCCCCTTGCTATACGAAAGGAGCCTTCCGTCGCAGCCGGGGCACCTTTGGTTATAGGTTACTGGCTCCGCTAGCGGGCGGGGCGGGCACTACTAGTGGTCGGTTGCTTGCCTACTATATCCTTATATCTCTCCCCCGCTACCGGAAGGGAGCTTACTTCTTACCTACGCACTCTTCTAGTAGACGGGCGGAGAGATTTGGTTTTGTTTTATTATTATTAACTTAAGGATATACCCTAATTGTACAATATTTTACAATGAATTGTGTAACTATTATTATTATTATCTACCATCCCCGCTATTTTCCGTCGTGGTTTCCATTACCACCACTCCTGGTTGGTTTCCTTTTGTGTCTCCGCCATCAGCGGAGCCATAGTCTAGGTTACCAACCTGGTTACCACACGTATTTTGGCGGGGCTCTGGTTTAATCTAACTTTATCGCTCCGGCACCAGCGGAGCATCTGTTAGACTGTAAGTGTTTACTTGGTACTCATGTACTTTTCCACTTACAGGCTACCAACTGCCAGGTCCCACCCAGCGTGTACGCGACGCTGTTCGACCCCTGTGGACATGATGAGTGTAGGTCTCACGACCCCCTGTGCGTCCTACAACGAGACGATCGTCTGGCACCCTGAAGCCTGCGCCATCTGCTACGACCTGGTCGGTCAGCTGGGAGATGGGGTAAGTCCGTTATAGGCTTACTTATCATTTTACTAACAACTTTTAGTCGTAAGTTTGTTAACCCTGTTCCACCATTGGCAGCTAATCTCGCCTTTCTTTCAGGCTACCGGTGTGAGGGAAGTCGCCCTCGCCACCCTGAAAGCGTGGGTGGGCGGCTTCGGGAAGAACGCCGCCAAAGGCCAGCCCTACATTCTGGAATAAGAAGCTGGCCGTCCAGATCTTCCCGCCTCGGGCAAGTCGACGGGCTAACAGTTTGACGCCCTTGTCCGCTATTGCCCCGCTGATAGCCTCCATCCAGCAAGACCTCCAGCAATCCTTTGGGGTCGTAGCCTCCCAGGAGTCGGTCCCGGACGTCGCTGCCCTGGACCTGAACATCGAGCCTATGGCGGTAGGGGTGGAGGATTTGTTGGTAGAGGTAGGTGTGTCGGGCGCCCAAGGTCCTTCCTTGGGTGCTTCTGGATCTTCTCCTGTCCCCTCTTCTAGTGCTTCATTCCAAGGCTTTGTGGGATCTGAGATCCCTACCCGCTCTCCCGTTCTCTCTGTACCCCCGAAGGCGAAGGGACAGAGAGAACCGAAGACTCTAGCCAAGACGACTTCTAAGAAGTCGTCTTCGTCTTCTTCGGCTAAGAAGTCGTCGACTTCCTATGCCGATGCGGTGAAAGCAAGGCCGAGCTCTTCCTCACCCAAAGAGCTCCAGAAGCAAGGCTTCGAAGGAGAAGGCTCGTGCTCCCGCCGAGTCACTGCCTTCTACCGCCTCCACCGCTTCCACTCCGGCTACGCCGGTAGGGGTAGCAGGTACTAGCACCTTTGATCCCTCTGCTTTTTCAGCAGGGGTGATGGAACAGGTGGGCGTGCTGGTAGGCTCGCAGATCTCCGCACTGGGGTCACGGTTCGAGCAGATGTTTGCACAGTTGTCAAACACACTGTCTCAATCTGGCCAATCAATCCAGGATCTCTCTAACAGAATGAGAGAAAATGAGGACCGAGTAGCTGGGCTATCTCAGGTTCCTCCCCCAGTCTCCCCAGCGTCAAGCACTGGGATTCTTCAACTCCCGCCATATGACTCTTTGCCAGCTTTCTCTATGGAGAACCCATGGAGAGTAGCTGCCTACGCTCCATTCAAAGATGGAATGATCTCTATCTCGGAGTGTGGAACTCGAAGGATTGAGGACTTCGAGTTTTACCCTCCGGGTCTGACGCAGCCTTTCATCGGTTATGCTAGGCTGACGCCAACGGCTCTGACGAGGGAAGACAAGATCTCTAAGGAGTCGGTCTTGTATAGTAGAGATCACGCTCAGCGGGAATGGGTTCACTGCCTTGGGACTGGGAGTGTACGAACACCAAACTCCAGGCCTACAAGAGTCCCTTCACTATTTTCGCGACGGAAGAGGAGGTTTCTCTTCCGTTCGCTACGAAATTAGTGGAGAAGTCCCTTCAGGCAGTCCTCAAGGATGAGCCCATCCCACAGTTGAGGGAGGCGGAGTCTACTTCTCCGCTCTTCCCGGCCTTCGGAGAATTGTGGGAGAACTTGCCAGCTACGTTCACGCTTGGTAAGCTCAAACCGGACTGCGCCATGGACCAGTTCGGCGAGAAACTACCAAGGCTGCCGGATTCCCTAATCCAGGCAGAGTTTGATGCGCGAACCAGGTTTGGCAGGTCCCTCAATTCCCTTATAATCACGGAAATGGCTGCCCTCTCTTATGCTACGGAACCGCTGTTCAAGATTCTGGCGAAATCTCAGTTCCAGACGGTTCTAACGGACGCTTTTGATTTCTTCCAGGCTAGGAGGAACTGCCGGAAGCATGTCCTACAAGAGTGTACTATTAGGCATGAGCCTAATAGACTCTTGGCCGCTAGCATGTGGGGAGCGGATCTCTTCCCAGAGTCCGCGGTTAACGAGGTACACCATGAAGCTGCTAGGCTCAACCAGAGCCTTAGAGCTAGGTGGGGTATTTCCTCAAAGAGGAAACAGGAATCCGTTCCCACTGCTGGCAAGAAACAGAAGAAGGCTGGTAAGAGGTTCCAGCCATATAAAAAACTCCAGCAACAGCAGCAATTTGTGCAGGCGGTCCCGGTTACCCAACAGGGACAACCTGCCAGTTCAAAGAACGAGAACCAGCCTATCCTCCTGTTGCCCGCAATCTCAGCCATCCACTTCTTACGCTATCTCGCCAGCCTTCAACCCTGCATATGAGGCTCAAGGCTACACTCAGCCGAGAGGTAGGGCGAGAGGTTACTTTCGTCAACGTGGCGCAGGAAGGGGTACGAGGAGCAGACAGTTCAGAGGAGGGCGTGGTGGCCAACCCGCCCATCAACAATGAGGGCTCCCAGGTAGGAGGGAGGCTGTTCCTCTTCCGCCACAGGTGGGGGTTCAGCAATTGGGCACAGAGCATAGTGTCCAAAGGATTGGGCTGGAGTTGGATCAAAGATCCTCCTCCAATCAAATCATTCCATCAGATCCCGTCAAAGGAATTGACAGATTACGCGGAAGAACTCCTTCAGAAAGGAGCTATTGCGAGAGTCAAACATCTAAAATTTCAAGGTCGCTTATTCAGCGTGCAAAGAAAGGCTCAACAAAAAGAAGGGTAATAAATCTTAGACTTGTCAAAGCTAAACTCTTTCATTCGTTGCGACAAGTTCAAGATGCTTACCCTCTCGCAAGTAAGGACCTTACTTCCGCGTGGAGCCGTCACATGCTCCATCGATCTTACAGACGCATACTATCATATCCCTATAGCCAGGCACTTCCGCCCATTCCTAGGATTCAGGCTAGGAAATCAAACATTCTCATTCAAAGTGATGCCCTTCGGTCTGAATGTAGCCCCCAGGGTATTCACAAAAGTAGCAGAAGTGGTTGTTCAACAATTGAGAGCTCAGGGAATCATGGTAGCAGCATACCTCGACGATTGGTTGATCTGGGCACCAACAGTCGAGGAATGTCTCAAAGCCACCAAAAAGGTAGTTCACTTTCTGGAACATCTGGGGTTTCAGATAAACAAAACGAAATCCAGACTTACTCCGGAATCTCGTTTTCAGTGGCTAGGAATCCAATGGGATTTGTCTTCCCACAATCTGTCAATTCCAGTGGCCAAACGGAAGGAAATAGCAAATCTGTCAGACAATTTCTCAAATGCAAGCAAACGTCAAGAAGAAACCAGGAGAGAATCCTAGGGTCTCTTCAGTTTGCTTCGGTGACGGATATCCTTCTGAAAGCAGGCTGAAAGATATAAATCGAATTGGTCGGTCAAGAACAAACTCCAAATATCGAGACAAGTTGTCAGTAATCCCACAGATCCTCCGCAACCAACTACGGCCTTGGTCAAAAGTAAAGAACTTAGCCAAGAAAGTACCCCTTCAATATCCCCTCCCAGTGTTAACAATTCACAGGATGCATCCCTGTCCGGATGGGGGGGATACTCTCAGTTCAAACAAGTTCAGGGGACTTGGTCAGTTCAATTTCGCCAGCTCCACATAAACGTGTTGGAAGCAATGGCAGTATTTCTTCACTGAAGAGACTGCTTCCCCCGAAGAAGTCTCATCTAAGGCTAGTTTTGGACAGTGCAGTAGTAGTTCATTGCATCAACAGAGGAGGGTCCAAATCCAAGCATGTGAATCATGTCATGATAGCCATTTTTGCTCTAGCAAACAAACACAAATGGCATCTGTCTGCCACTCACCTGGCAGGAGTAAGGAATGTGATAGCAGACGCCCTGTCCCGGTCAGTTCCTCTGGAATCAGAGTGGTCTCTGGACGACGGGTCATTCCAGTGGGTAGGCGGAGAGTCCCAGGTCTTCAAGTGGATCTCTTCGCCTCACAAGCGAACCACAAGCTCCCTTGCTATGTGGCCCCCAACCTGGATCCTCTGGCTTATGCCACGGACGCCCTGTCGTTGGATTGGAATCAGTGGAGGAATTTATATTTTTCCTCCAGTGAATCTTCTCTTGAAGGTCCTAAGCAAACTAAGGTCTTTCAAAGGGATAGTAGCTCTGATTGCTCCGGACTGGCCCAAAGAGCAACTGGTATCCTCTCCTTCTGGAATTGGTCTCCGACCTCAACGGATCCCCAATCCCAAGCTATCACAATCAGTACAAATGAGGACTGTGTTCGCTTCCTCAGGAATTCTCCAGAACCTAACTTTATGGACTTCATGAAGTTTGCGGCTAATAAAGATGCTGATATTGATCCACAGAATATTCTCTTCCTGGAATCAGATAAGAGAGAGTCAACCATTAGACAATATGACTCAGCTGTTAAAAAATTAGCATCTTTCTTGAAAGAATCGAACACTACAACCATGACAGTTAACCTGGCTATATCCTTTTTCAGATCCTTGTTTGAAAAGGTTTAGCAGCTAGCACTATTACCACTCATAAGTCGGCTTTGAAGAAAATCTTTCAAGTAGGTTTTCAGATAGATCTGACTGATTCTTATTTCACATCTATCCCCAAAGCCTGTGCTAGACTTAGACCTTCTCAGAGGCCTACTACAGTTTCATGGTTCTTAAATGATGTCCTCAAACTAGCTTCAGATACTGACAACTCAGCTTGTACATTCATAATGCTCCTGAGGAAGACATTATTCTTATTAAGCCTAGCCTCAGGAGCTAGAATTTCAGAACTGTCGGCTCTATCCAGGGATGCGGGTCATGTGGAATTCCTCCCATCAGGAGAAGTTCTACTTGCTCCGGATCGTAGCTTTTTAGCAAAAAATGAGGATCCTCTTGCAAGGTGGGCTCCTTGGAAGGTTATCCCACTTCCACAGGATCCTTCTCTCTGCCCAGTATCAACTCTTAGAGCCTTTCTATCTCGTACTTCTTCAAGATCCTCAGGTGCTCTCTTCATGAGAGAAAAAGGTGGTACCTTGTCAGTAAAAGGTATTAGACAACAAATCCTTTACTTCATTAAGCAAGCCAACCCTGAATCATTCCCAAAAGCACATGATATCAGAGGAGTAGCCACCTCGATTAATTATTTTCAACATATGAATTTTGAGGATCTTAAAAAGTATACTGGATGGAAATCCCCGACAGTCTTTAAACGGCATTATTTAAAGTCCTTGGAATCTTTAAAGTTTTCAGCAGTAGCAGCGGGAAACATAGTTTCCCCTGATACTGTATAGTAGTTGTAGTATAGATCCAGGTCTCCTTTCTACCTACATCAACCAACATGCCTCACCCTATCGCCAGGCTACTCGAAATATCATAGCCTTAGCCGTTGAATCATATAGTGGATTGTCCCTTATTTTTCTGCTAGGGACACCCACAATTGTACTGATAACGTACTTCAGTGTACCTACCCTTATTTTTATGCTAGGGTAGGACACAATATGTTTGTATATTCACCGTTTTGTATTTATGATGAACTTCAGTGTACCTACCCTTATTTTTATGCTAGGGTAGGACACATTATGTTTGTATATTTTGCAATTATTGTATTAATGATGGATTTCAGTGTACCTACCCTTATTTTTATGCTAGGGTAGGACACATGAGTTTGTATATTTTGTAATTTTGTTAAGTAAATCCCCTTTTGTTTATATTACATGCATCACTGTAATTTACTGTAATTACCATTTAAGTACTTTAAGATTACTAACGTTCTATTATTTTACTCTTTAGTATAAGTTAGTTTAAGTGCTTAGTTTGTATGCTGTAATTGATTTACTTATATTATATCCATCATTTACGCTGTTTTTCATTGTCCCTTTTTTCCCCATCTTGTCTGTTTCTCTGGTACTCTTTCATAGGCCGACACGAGCTGAGCCCAGAAAATAGGATTTTGACGAAGGAAAAATCTATTTCTGGGTGATTGGCTCGTGTCGCCCTATGAAACCCCCCCTTTTTATGGTTTGTTTCCCCCCCTTGCAGGACAAGATGTATTTAGTTTGTTTTATTTAAGGGATGTCCGCTAGGGGCGCTGCTGTCCGTGGCGTCCTCTAGTAGTAGTAGTAGAGGCTGCATCGCCCGTTGGTATCAGCTCTCTCTTGGGGGGATTCTGATAGGAAGTTCTAATTGGTGTTTTGTCTCGTGGTAGTGTTCCACACTCGCCCCTATTATCATACCGACACTTCTTTTTAAGAGTGAGCGAGTCAGTTTTACTGACATTTTCTTAATTTTGTTTTTCTCTGGTAATTTTAGGCTAATTTTACCTAGAAAGAATGATATTAAGGATCTTTCATAGGGCGACACGAGCCAATCACCCAGAAATAGATTTTTCCTTCGTCAAAATCCCTTTTGATGCTAAGCGATTTTAAAGCCTACGGCCGCTGCACACCTTCTTTCAAAATTCTAGACCAGTTAACAGCGCCCTAGACCAGTCAAACGTCGCCTTAATCCCACAATAGCGCAATAAGTAAAATTATAATTATGCAGTACAGATCTATAGAATTTACTGTACAGTACATTATAATACTATAAAGACTGTAAAGTGAAAAAAGCCTAGCTTTAATCCTTTGGGTGTCTAGAATATGTAAAGATATAATAAGGTGTTATACAGTGTACAGTAGCTGTAATGTTCAAGTTATGATAATTCGTCTTACGATAATCCAATTTCATGAGAGACCAAATTACAATAGCCTAACTTTATCCCATCTTCTAGTTACATAAGTTCAAAAACAGCAAAAGAGAATGATGGAAGTATGGTTTTAACGTTGTACTCATTGCAGAAATGTGTACAGCCATGAACAATCAAATGTGAAACGACTTTTTTTTTTTTCTTCTTTTTAATTACAACTGAATTCGATATCATCAGTTTGGCTTGTATTTCAATCATTGTACTCTAGTACACTATTACCGTAGTTGTTATAATTGACTTTATGTAGAATAGAACTGAGAAAACTTAAATTAATAACTTTATTTGCTATAGATCAAAGATCAATATAGATCAAAGATCAATCGGGAAATATACTGTTAAATTTAAACCTAGTTATAACTGAAGCTGAGAAAACTGTTTACGCTGCTAATGACTATTATCGTGCATCGGCAACAAGGATAAAACTCTAGTAAATGTATGCCATCAAACACAACCATAGATAAAATTGAGATAAAATAATTTTAATCAAAACTACTGTGCTTGAAAGAACACATTTTACTGTTGGTTTCACGCTGATATAAAATAAATAACCCAAAGTTTGTATTATGATGATGCAAAGGAAAATTGCGAATGGAATCACATAATTTTTTTACACAATAAACATGCCGCCAACCTAATCTGTAAATAAAAAAAAAATATTAATTCACAATCACAACAAGACATATTCAATTCATATTTCCACCTAAAAACACGTCGTATAAGGAAAAATAACCTTGTCTCATATAAGTCAAGTGTCTAGATATTCGTTAATGCCAACTAGAAGCAAGAAAATTCGCTCAGAATTGCATTAAATATGGTAAAACAAACTCTTGTTTGCCATCAGCTGATTTGAAGCCAAAAAATTGGCCTCTCAGCAGAATACTAGCTTAGATTTGCTGTAGTATTTTATAATACAATAATATGAGAATACATTCAATATTATTGGATACAGTGAAGTAATGTATAACTTTTTAAAGGATTTATGGAAAAGATGCATAATTAATAAAATAACACCATGCATTTTTCGGAACAGTGGGCGGACAAGAACGAACATGAAAAAACATCCTCTGACAACGTGGAGCGTAGTTACAAAGGCTGCCTTAATTTGTGTCATATTTATGTACAAAAATAAAAATACTCTATACGTAATATATTTTCATACACATTTTAAACCTAAGAGCATGAATATTTATAAAATCGACACATCGATCGCTAAATTTGCGTTCGTTTTAACTCGATACTTTCTGATGAGCGGCAGGCAGCTGCTTGCAAGAATGAACATGAAAAAACATCATATTTGATAACGTGAAGGGCAGTTTCAAAAGCTGCCTTAGTATCATATTTCTGCGCAGAATTAAAAATACCCTTTACATAATACATTTGCATACACATTTTAAACATTAAAGCATGAACATTTATGAAATCGACACATCGATCGCTAAATTTGCAATTTTCTTAACTCTATATTTTCGGAAGAGCGGCAAGCGTCAGCTTACAAGAATGAACATGAAAAAACATCATATTTGATAACGTGAAGAGCAGTTTCAAAAGCTGCCTTTGTATCATATTTATGTGCAGAAATAAAAATACCTATAGTACGTAATATATTTTCATATACATTTTAAACATAAAAGCATGAACATTTATAAATCGACACAACCATAGCTAAATTTGCACTCATTTAACTCGATATTTTCAGCGTAAAACAGCTCAGAGGCATATATTATACCCTAATACCCATGTAATAACTATCAATACAATTTTTTAATATCATTTGCATAACCTTTACGGGCTGAACGGTTTTTCTATAAATGTACGTATTCGTTAGACATAACGGCGCTAGCGGCACTGTTGACCGAAAATTGTGCCGTAAAAATACCTTAAAATGCCTTATTGTTTTAA
>NC_087202.1:45318895-45333895 GCF_015104395.2 Macrobrachium nipponense | reverse complement strand
AATGTCCTCAGTAGTTTATGAAATAGTTATTCACTAGTAGGCATAATGTTTGGTAAGCATAATGTCCAGTAGGCAAACTGTCCGGCCATGGATTACCTAGGGCGTTATACATGATTTATACATGTTTGCATTTACTAGTATATACAGTATGAAGTATCCATTGTTCATGATATCTTACATTCTCCATCATCTTGTTACTAGTTCTTTCCATTAGATGTGTGCAAAAACCCAGGCATTTATAGGGATACCCTGGTTCTGCCCATTTGCAATGTCTTTTATCCTGCTCACATAGTTCTGTTCTATGCAAGTAGGCTTAGTGGCTTAGGCTGGTTTTTTTCCATGTTCCAATCCCAAGATAGTTTGGATACCTTTCCATTTTTCATGCTCACAATCTGACAGGCTTTGAGATTCTTAGTGTCAAAGAGGCTAAGAGGAATTTCATTGCCCCACTCATTTTTGGTCATAACACCAAATATTTTCAATCCTTGTTTACAGTTCTGATTTCTCATTGCGTTTCTGGAGTCTTCCATCAGTATCAAAATTGTTCATATTCTTTATATCCTCATGAATGCTGTTTATGAGGCATAGCCTTAGGTAGGGTGGTTTTCAGAGGTCATGACAGTTGTTGTCACCTGGATGGCAGATCATTTCTCATGTGCCTTTACTTGCTTACTGTATGGGATTCATGGTTTGGTATGATGAAACAGTTCTTGTCTGTCCTTTAACCAACTTCTCTCTTGGGGACATTGTTTGCTCTTTCTCTTTTCTTTTAACAGGTTTCTGCCCCACTCTCTTTAAGCTTTCTGCAGAAGGAATTAACTTTTCCTGTTTTTTACTTGTGATTTCAAGGACTTTTAATGGGCCACAGAGTTGCTCCATTAATATTGTGCATGTAGCTACACATTTTGCTCTTGGATTCTTGTCAGACTCATTCTTTGTATTTGTTGCCTCACAAAGTAGTGTTCCTGCTTGCCCTCACCTCTCTTAAAGATTTAAGTGGTTCCTAAACTGTTTGAATGAACCTTTCTTCCCAATGTTTGTCTTTATGGGGAACTTCATATGCCCAAAGTTCATGGCTTCAAATGTCCTAGTAAGGACTTGTTCTTAATTCACTGGCTTTTGATGCCTTGCCCTGTCCATATCATGAAGTTTTTCTTCTCTGCCCATTGGGGCCTCTGTTCTTATGCAGTTTGGATCTTTATATCTTGCTTTTGTCTCTTCCTGTTTTCATATTGTAGGAATCAGACTTCTTGGTTGTGTCAGCTTTGGTAGGTTCCTAGTCAGGAATGGTAGAGGTGCCTGAAAAGGTTCCTGCACACACGTCTGTTTGAATCCTCCTGAAGTCTGTTGTATTCTTTTCTGCTGTACGTTGTTACAAGGTGCTCTCTGGTATTCTTAGAGCTGACCTTTGGCCTTGGCAAGATTCACTTACATGTTTTAATCTATAGATGTTTCTCATCACGCATAATTGTTAATGGAGGGTCAAGCACTTCTGGTTAAAGGATTCTAATCATCCATCCTCCTCCTTTTCACAAAGTCATGCTTTGTCTTACGTATATGAAGGTGTTTTTTTTAAATGTTCACCTTGATGCCTCAGGTGCCTGGTGTGTGTACTTATCCAATTAAAACCTATGATGGAAGGCATCTGGATTTCTGAAGTGTCATTGGTTTGACTATCCATATGCTTTAAAAATTGAACTTCTTGAATCAGATTCTTCAGTTATATTTTAGAGACTCATCTGCTTTGTTCTCCTAAATTTCAGTTCAGGCTAATGGTGGTTAATGGTTTTTGTATAATATAAAACATGTTATTATCTAAAGTACTTATCCTTGCCCCCTCACTCTGTTAATACCAAAGTCATTAAAAGGTCTGATCCATGACATAGGATGTATCTCCTAAGCCATAATTATGCTGTGGTTAAGCAGCTCATAATAAATAAAACATTTCTCTTATCATTGTAAGGGGCTTTTGTCTATGTTCTAGTGATAAATGGCAACATTTGATTTCCAGCTTAAAGGTTAACCTCAGGATAAGTAGACCTTCAATAACCATCAAAATGCCATGAAGGAAGGGGTTTTTACTCAATGATAAACTAGTACAGAGGCTTTTATTTGGAAATACCAGTGATAGTAGTAGACCTGTACTATCGATAGTTCTGATAGTGACTAATGAATATGGTGATGTTTATTATATTATAGTTATAGACATAACCTACCTTGGATGATTTTTTTATTTGAGTTTTGTCAGAGATGATCATGAATCAGAGGAAATGACAGAGGAGATAGCTGATTTGTCAAACACCAGAGGTGGTGTGAGTAAACAAAAACAAAAAAAAATTTTTCCAGAAGAAATTTTCGCCAAGAGCATTTGTTCAAGGTTCCAGTAGATTTCCAAACTGAATGACGTAAATAGTTACTTCATGCTTTGAAAGGTATCACACTGATAGGAGGTACATAATTCAGTATTTGAATGATTACCTATCGTTTGGATAATAAAACATTATAGTAACGTACATAGTACCACATAATACTATAACAGTAATAAAAATAACAAACTATGGAAATATAAATATCAAAAGGAGAAAATTAGTTATTGATATGATTAACATGACACTGATCTCATCACTAGTTGTGATCAGGCTAGCACAGACAGGGTTAAGGGACCTGGTGCAGGAGAGGACAATAGGATGTGAACTGGTCTAAGACAGTTTGACTTTTCTTCTTTCATCTTTTTATGTCTCAGTAACTGTCTGTTCTACCCAGAATACATAGCTAATTATGATTTCAGTAATGGGTTTAGATAAAAACCATTTTCACTGTTTTCCCTTTGCTGTTAAATTGCATTATTAGTGGTTTTTCAATCAAAGTTAATAGGATAACATGAACTAACAGACTTTTGTTTTGAATGTAATTACTTACTATAACTGCATTTATAATATGTGCAGCATGCATTTGCATTTTTAATGTACCCTTCATTGGGCTATGCAATAACAAAGTGCATAGTTTCGTAACTAATATTTTCTTATGGTACTTAAGTTACAAAGTGTCCCTGCACATTAAGTCAGAATTTTACTGACATTGAGTTTTTCAAATTTACTGCACAGGATATTAAAAACAAAAGTCTCATGGACCTGGAAATGAGAGATTATGAACTCACAGTGGAGGACCTAAATAACAAACTTTCAGAAAAGGAAACTACCATCGTTGAACTCCAAGCCGAAATTTCCCGGGAGAAGGGCCGTTCTAATAGTCTCCAAGATCAGTTGACACATCTAACTGCTCAGGAGGCTACAGAACGAGAAAGAGCTGAGAAAATGAAGGTACATGTTTCTAATTAGGATTTGGGGCACTAGATTAATTCAGCTTAGTAACTCTTATTTGGCATACAAGCAGCAGTATATGTTTTCTGTGAAATTGTCTTTTGTAAGCAAGACAAATGAGGTTATAAATGTTTTATCATGAAAGCAAACATTGTAGTATTGTATAAGCAGCTATTTTTATTAACATAAAAATTGGCATATTTGATAAGGGATATGATGAACTTGTTTGCAGTCATGATATAATACTTCAGAATTTTTAAAGAAACAGTCTCTGGATTTATTAATCTTATTTTTGTATCACTGAACATGCCTGTTAGCTTTCATGATTATTATGCAACAGGTTGCAATACCAAATTTTGTCAGATGGTTTTTTATGTTATGTAGGTAACTGGTTTAAAAACAAATATCAGGGATTTTATCTCTGTTAATGAAAAAAATGGCAGTGTATGCCTGTGCCTTACCATGTCATTCTTTTTGTCTCAGTGAAAAAAATTATCTCAGTGAGTGATGATTTCTTATTCAGGCAATAGAAATATAAAAGAGAAACTAACAAAACACCTATCAAGGTAAATTGTGTTTACTAACAAAAAATAACTGCATGCCCTGAAACTGAAGTTGCATTGTAGTGTGCATAATGTGCCTGGAGTAAGATGGAGATTTGTTTAATCTGCTTTAAAAAATTCGGGATTTTAATTTTATGATTCATTTTAAAATTTCATATTTTCCTTAAAGATTACTGAGTCACCTTTACAAGTTAATACTGTGCTGCTTCTATGGAGGTCACCTTTTGACCATGTTTTTGAATAATAGTAATTTGAAAAATTTAAAATGCCGCTCAGCTAAAATTGTCTAATGAATTCAATGTCACAAGATACCAGAACTTCAGGACTATTTGATAAAAATAACACTAAATTTATCAGGTGCTGAATCTAACAGTTCTATACATGTCTTATAATTGCTGATATTTACATTACGGATCATAAATTAAACTCATTTTAGTCAAGACAGAGACTGAAACTGATGATGGAATGACTAATACAGTACTCAAAAACTATTTACTCACAGAAGTTAATTCTGAAGTAGTCGTCTGATGGGCAGACTGATTTTTGCTGTTTTTTACCGATGTATTTTATCCATTCGTAAAGAGCTTTTAAGCTACAGCCTTCCTTGACAAACTGAAAGATTATGGTTGCATAAACAGCTGAGAACGGTAGAATAGTTGGTTGTGAAGTAGTAAGATCCTTGGTTCTCATTTTTTTCTTTTGCAAAAACTATTCAAGTTAAAGGATAGTACTGGTTCATTGAGCAGCAACTTTGCACATCAGTGATTGTTGAGGAAAAAGCAGTAGGAAATATGTATAATTTATTAACATGCAGTTATATTTGCAGCTGAGGAAATAGTTTTTATAGGTTTATAACTTTGCTTTAATGCAGAAACTGCTGTTGGATCATAAAACACAGTTAGCTGAATTACGTCAGTCTCAGGAAGTACATCTTGCATCTCAAGAAAGTGACAGGGCCACTATTGAAGAACTAACACAGGTAAGTTTTTGTGTTAATATTATATTACTCATGGATGGTGACTTAAGAAAACTTTCCTTTAACCTAATTAATGACTCCCTCCACTCAAACTAAAGTTTAATAAAACCCAAATTCTTATTGGTACTGTGAAGACATAAAATTAAGTATTCTTTCATTAAGATAACCAGTGGAAAAAGTATTTGAATTGGGGATGATAATGATGAATATAAGTGAACAGTTTATTATAACATTTCATTCATTATTTTAACAGGTAGAATTAAATGGTCTAAGAATAGTACTAAAGTTTATATTTTATATGATTAGTAAAATCTATTATCGTGGTTTGTTCTTGAAATTGGTTTTATGATGCAGGAAGTGGAGAAACAGAAGCTGGTCTTGTCTGAGGTTAGTAAGGAAAAAACGAATTTGGAGGACACAGTACGGAAAATTAAAATATCCTCAGAAAGACAGGTAAATATGCTTGCTTGCTAATTGTTTATGTTAAGCGTTCTTTGGTGTGCAACTTACCAAGTGATTATTACATAACTATAATTTGCTATCCGTGGCAGCTAGAATTTGAAATTGGCGGTAGCGCTATTTTGTTATGGTTAGGCGACTACCCCACCATCACCGGGGAAGCAAGGAACCAACCCAGCAAACAAGACTGTTGTTTTCTGCCATTGATAACTGTAACATTGGTTTTATAGCAGTTGCAGAATTTGAATCTGGTACAATTTTCTCAATCGATGTCTCTGGCATTTGGTGAAGTACTCTTACCTTTGGTAGCTGCTTTGGCATTGATATCTATACATATAGGAATCCAGTATTTTGATTTTGTCTTGCTTTTGTCTAAACCTAGGCTAGGCTTTGTTTATGTTAGAACCTGGCATCTCCAATTCCAGTACACAAAGCATAAGGTATTGCAGCAAAGGCTGCAGTTTTAGGCTAATCAAAGCTTATGACATGCATTCAGTTTGTGTTAGTTGTAGGGGTCAAAATTGTTTGGCGCAATTAACTTCTAATGAATGGGAGAATTGGGGGATAAGGTGTGGAGAACTTTAAAGACTCATATGAAAAAGCTTGATAGAGATAAAAAGAGAAAAAGCAGCTGTTAGAGCTAGCGGTAGGTAGTCCTTAGCTAGTCAGGCTGGCATTGATGTCTATTTCTCATTCTCCTTGTCACACCCAGTCCTATAATATTACAGGCCATGGAACATTTGGAAGGTAACGTCAAAGTTCCCGTGGACAAGGTAGATAAAAGTGATGAACGTGTCTTTGCAATGTTAGTGCAGTGGAGGAGGTGGATACTCATCCCACTGATTTTCCCTACACCTGGGAGGAGTCATACTGGTACCCTAAGGGAGGTTGGTGGAGTCTGCCCTTAAGTAGTCACCCCCTCAGTCAATCCTGTCGTAGTATCCCAGGTATCGACAGAGCGCCACTGGAAGTGTCTTGTTTTTCCTCGAGTGTGTCTTGCTCAAAGGAATTGCTGCCCGGTGCCAGTGGTGCTTTGCGGATGAATCTCGTCCATTGAAAAGACAAAGGACAAAGGATTTGCTTTCTCCTCTGCCTTCCAAGAAGGCTTGTGATCTCTCTACTGAGCAACACCAAATATGTAGTTTCTGGGAAAGTCCCGAGTGTTTTTCCCAGGCAGCTCCTGTTTGGGGAAGGATGGTGTGTGCCAGAAAAGCCTCCTTCATCCATGAGATGTTCTTCCTCCTCTAGAAAATCTTAAGAACTGCCTAGTGTCGTACCAGTGGGTTTTCCTACGCAGAGGATAGTATCTGAGCATCTGCTGGCATTGAGTTCCCCTCCTGTTCCTCGCTCGTCAGCCATACATTTGGTCTCAGAGTCTCTCAACATGGTTCTGAAGTCACGTAAAGCCGTTGGTCCCGTTGCTGAATAACCACTGGTTCCATGCAACGTAAAAACACCATACAAACAAACAAACAAACAATCAGAGTCTGTAGAGGCTCAGAGTAATGTGTGTGTATCTGCCTTAAAAGGGGCTCTTGTATCAGTGTCAGTGTGTCCAGTGCCTACTGAAAGTTCTTCTATCCTAAGAAGCGCCATGCACCTGAGCATCTAAGTGCCCATTGGCACCACAGCTCCCATCGGTGCCTCAGCTCCCTTTGGCGCACCAGCCTCCTTCAGTCTGTTTTTCATCTGCTTCTCAGTTGCCAGGACTTGCAACTCCTGCAGTGCCTTCACATCCTTCAGGAATACAAACTACTACTTCTGTTGATCCTTCAATAGTGTATATCCAATGGAAACTTTGGTTCCATTTCAGAAAGTGCCAGCACCTGCTCAACTCCCTTCCAACTGGTCTCCTGTCTATTTGGAAGAAGTAGAAGAGAAAGTAGATAAGGGTACTCCTTCAGCATACATATTCTTCTTTGCTTCAATATTTGCCAGCAAATTTCCCTAGTTTCTTTTCACCAGCAGCTCTGGCTTCCCCAACTTCTATTTACCAGATAGATATCCAGGTAGATGGTGCCTCTAAGCTTCCGAAGTTGGTTTTTCAGTATCAGCCAAGAAGTCTTTGAAATACAAAATAATCAATATTTAAAGTTTTTTGATGAAAAATGCAATAAGAATGCAGTTTACATAGTTTTGAATGCACCCAAAGCATTAAAAGTAAGGTTTTCTTAGGATTTTTGACAATGTTCCGGCTTACGACGATTTTTGGCTTACGACACGTCTCAAGAACGGAACCCCTATCGTAACCCGGGTACTGCCTGTATATATAATATGTATAATATATATATATATATATATATATATATATATATAGATATATATATATATATATACATATTATATATATATATATATATATATATATATATATATATATATATATATATATATATATCATATATATATATATATATATATATATATATATATATATATATATATATATCCATATATATATCTATATATATATATATATATTCATATATATATATATATCTATATAATCTATATATATCTATATATATATATATATAGATATATATATAATATATATATATCTATCTGATCCTATCTATATCTATCTATCCTTATATATATATATATATATATATATATATCATATATATATATATTATTAATATCTATATATCTATTTAATCTATATATACATATCTATTTTCTATATATATATTATATATATATAATTATATATATATATATATATATATAACAATATTATATATAACTATATATATATATCTTATATATACTATGATATATCATATTATATATATGTAAATATTATTAATTATATAATATATCTATAATATATATAAAATATATATACCTGTATATATCTTATGTAAATATTATATTATATTAATATATATATATCTATCAGTATATATACATATATAATTATATATCTTATATATATCTATATATACTATATATATATATATCTATATTATATATACATATATCGAAATGCTCCTTCCAAAATTCACGCAGGGTGAGGTCTGTGGTATTGGTGATGTTGAAACATCTCTTAAAAAGATGTTTTGTATACAGCTTCTTGAAGTTTGATATCACTTGCTGGTCCATGGGCTGGAGGAGAGGGGTGGTGTTAGGCAAAGATAAAGAACCTTGATGAAAGGATACTCCGCTAGGATGTGTTCCTCGAGGCCAGGTGGGTGAGCAGGCTCATTGTCCAACACCAGCAGACATTTCAGAGGGAGGCATTTCTCTTCCAAGAATTTCTTCACCGTCGGGCCAAAACACAGATTTAACCACTCAGTGAACAAGTCTCGTTACCCAGGCTTCCCATTAGCCCTCCACATCACCGGAAGCTTCTCCTTCAGCACTTTGTGGGCCTTGAAGGCTCGAGTAGTCTCGGAATGATACACAAATTGGGGCTTGACCTTACAATCCCCACTGGCATTAGAACAAAGTGCAAACGTAAGCCTGACTTTCATAGTCTTATGCCTGGGTAGCTTCTTCTCTTCCTCCTTGATGTACATCCGACGAGGCATTTTTTTCCAGAAAAGGCCAGTCTCTTGACAGTTGAGGACTTGCTGAGAACTGTGCCTTCCTTGATTGTCATCCCGTCAAATGTCTTAACAAAGGCTTGGGCCGCTTTTGTGTCCGAGCTGGCAGCCTCCCCATGCCGCACCACCAAATGGATGCCAGTCTGTTTATGAAATTTATCAAACCAACCCCAAGAAGCCTTGAAGTTTGGGGTTGCCTTTGATGTCCCTTCTCTTGCGTCGTCTTCGGCCTGAGCACTCAGATCACCGAAAATGGCGCTGGCCTTCCGGCAGATTGACATCTCGGTTATCATATCGCCAGCAATTTCCTTGTCCTTCATCCATACGAGAAACAGCCTCTCCATCTCATCATGCACATGGCTCCTCTTGGTGGAAAAAATAGTCATGCCCTTGGAAGGTGTAGCTGCTTTGATGGCTTCCTTCTACTTAAGGATGGTGCCTATCGTCGACGGATTTCGGCCGTAATCTTCAGCGATCACACTCAACCGCATGCCAGCCTCATACTTCTTGATTATTTCCATCTTCGTCTCCATAGAAAGCAGCATCCTCTTCTTTCCGTGAACTTTAGCAACATTCTTGGGACCCATGGCTAATAATGTAAGTAATTAAGTCACACAAAACATGATAAAGTAACTTACAGTACAATGAAAGTGAAATCACTAACACGAATTTAGGTTAATGAATGAAATCTACGTAAACGAAATGGTTGACGAACTCTTACGTAGATGCATAATGGGACAGATGCTGACCAATAGGAGAGCAGGATCTCATGGCAGTAACTAGCATCAGGAACCAATGGGAGAGCGGGAGGATGGTAGCGAGTCTACTGAGTTGGTGGCGCGCAAGTTTTTAAATTGTTCTCGGCAGCCCAGGCGAATCTCGGACTTTACAGTACACCCTTTCGCAACCTGAATTATTTTCGTACACAGAAGCAAAAAAATCTTCGTCTTTGCCTTTGTAACCTGGATTTTTCATACATAGGGACTTTCGTATGTAGGGATATGACTGTGTGTGTGTATGTATATATATATATATATATATATATATATATATATATATATATATATATATATATATATATATATATATATATATATATATATATATATATATATATATATATATATATATTATATATATATATATTATATATATATATATTATATATATTTATATATATATATATATATATATATATATATATATATATATATATATATATATATATATATATAAGGGATTTTGACAAAGGAAAAATCTATTTCTGGGGGAAGACCTGTGTCGCCCGGTGAAATGTCCCATAGCACTAATTTCTAGGTATAAATAAATGCTAAATATACCAGAGAAAAAAGCCATATGGAATGCTAGAGTTACTACCTCCAGCTTGCTCATCCTAATAGGGTGTCGGTATAGCACAGGGGCGAGTGGAAGCCACTACCACAGACGCTTTGCCAATTAGAAGTCTCTTCTCTCAAAATCCCCCTCTAGAGAGGTGCCGTTACAACGTATACCTTCCGCTCGCTACTACTACCTCTGCCAGAAACCCTCATTCCTGAAATACGCACCCAACCTTGGGCCAGCTAAAGGGTGGGGAAAAGGAAAAAGAGAGGGATGGGTTCACTGGGCGACACAGGTCTTCCCCCAGAAATAGGTTTTTCCTTTGTGAAAATCCCTTTTCTGGGCTCGACCTGCGTCAGCCGGTAAAATAGTAGCAGAGAATTGGTCATACAATCTTGGTAAACAAAAATTTTTTATGAAAGGAAAATAAAAATGTTCTTAAAATTATTGTTTTAATAACCAAGGTAAGGATAACAAATTACAAATGGTAAAAAGCACCAAATATGACTAAATTCATACTATCCTGGGAAAAAACAACAGGTAATGAACATAAAAAACAAATATAATAATGAACTATGTACATGTACCGGAGTGGGTTGATGAGCAATCCAGTCTGGAACAAAAGGTAGAAAGGCAGGGATTACAAGCGAGGAAGGTAGGTGAGAGTGAGTACCAAAAGATAATTAGTAGCAAAATAATAAAATACAGATATAGAGTTACATAACTAGGCCGAATCAGGGGAGACTATGTTCCCTGCAGCGTCTGCCGAATATTGAAGGGCCTCTAGATTTTTCAGATAGTGGTGTTTAAATACTGTCGGGGATTTCCAACCCGTATATTTTTTAAGATCCTCGAAGTTCATATGATGAAAATAATTAACTGAGGTAGCCACTGCCCGGATATCATGGACATGAGGGACTGAATCCGGATTGGCTTGTTTAATAAAATAAAGAATTTGTTGTCTGATTGCCTTCAAGGAAATGGTTCCACCATTCTCTCTAATAAAAAGAGGACCTGAAGACTTTTTAGAAGTTCTGACCAGATAAGATTTTAATGTAATAATGGGACATAATGATGGGTCCTGTGGAAGAGGGACAATCTTCCATGGAGACCACCTGTTTTGTGGGTCTTCATTCTTTGCTAAGAATTCCTGATCTGGAGAGAGCAGAACTTCTCCTGACGGGAGGAAATCAATATTATTTGGTTCTCTAGAGAGAGCCGACATTTCAGATATTCTCGCGTCTGAGGCCAGACTCATTAAAAATAATGTTTTCCTGAGAAGAGTTATATATGAGCATGATTCGTTATCAGTATCTGAAGCCAACCTGAGTACGTCATTTAAAAACCAGGAGACCGTGTGAGGGCGGTCTACCGGTCTCAGATGAGCACATGCTCTAGGGATAGACGAGAAATACGAATCTGTTAAATCAATATTAAAGCCAAACTGAAATATCTTCAAGGCAGATTTAGTCGTAGTAATGGTACTAGCAGCTGGCCTTTTTCGAACAGAGTTCTAAAAAATGAAATTGTCAGATTTGTAGTTATCTTCTGGACATCTGGTTCTTTTAGAAAGATGGCTAACTTCCTTACTGCCGAATCATACTGCCTGAGTGTTGATTCTCTTTTGTCTGACTCCACGAACAGGGTGTTTAGTGGGTCAATACTAGCATCCTTCTGTGCCACAAACTTCATGAAGTCCATAAAGTTAGGGCATTCAGAATTCTTGAGGAAGCTGACAGTCTGAGTTTGTACTATTTGAGTCAGTTTTGGGTTGGGAATCCGTCTGGGACAGAGTTTCAACTCTAGTAGAAGAGGAAATCAATTGCTCTTTGACCAGTTGGGTGCTACCAATGCTATCTGTCCTCTGAAAGATCTGAGTTTGTGTAGAACTTTCAGCAAGAGATTTATTGGCGGAAATCGGTAAATCTTCTGCCAATTGTTCCATGGACATCGCATCTGTGGCGTGAGCCAGAGGATCCAGATTGGGAGCCACATAACACGGAAGTTTGTGATTGGACTCCGTGGCGAACAGGTCTACCTGAATGTCCGGGATTTGTTGGTAAATCCAATGGAATGATTTTGTGTCCAAGGACCACTCTGACTCCAGCGTAGTTGTTCTGGACAGTGAGTCCGCGATGACATTCCATACTCGTGCCAGGTGAGTAGCTGACAGGTGCCAATGATGTTTCATTGCCAATGAAAAAATGACAATCATCACATGATTTATTTGGCTCGACTTGGAGCCTCCTCTGTTTATGCAATATACTATCACTGTGCTGTCTGAGACTAGTCTGATATGAATGTTCCTGGCCGGAGCTAGTCGTTTCAAGGTCAGAAAAATGGCCATTGCCTCTAGTACGTTGATGTGGAACTGGCGGAATGTTGTTGACCATGTTCCTTGAACCTTCTTGTACTGAGAGTAGCCCCCCCATCCACTCAAAGAGGCGTCAGTGTGGACTATCAGAGACAGCGGGGGAAATTGTAGTGGCACTGATTTGGAAAGACTCTGGACTTCCGTCCATGGGCGGAGTCTTTTAATATTGGCAGAATCAAGATTTTATCTCTGAACTTGTTGTTGGCTCTTTTCCGCCAAACCCGATTGATATCCTTCAGTCTGGCTTTCAACAGAACATCTGTTATTGAGGCAAACTGAAGTGAACCAAAGATTCTCTCTTGGGTACGATGAGAAGCCTGTTTGTTCTTGAGGAGTTGTCTCGTAGCTTTCGCTATCTCTCTGCACTTCTTTGGCGGAAGAGATAGTTTGTGTGTGGTTAGGTCCCATTGAATTCCCAACCATTGAAAGCGAGATGCCGGAATCTGATGGAAACTGACTGGTGTAGGAGGCCCTTTCTTCCATCTCCACCCCAGACCTTTCGATACAATACTGTGGGCCCACGTACTGAAGGTCCAATGGTCCCAGGAGAGGTACAGTCTACCGCCTACCTGCAGAGACTCATTGACTGGTTGAGGTTTTACTTCCTCTTCCTCCTCTGAAGCCTCTGCCTCTTGAGAGAACTCTAGAGCCAGCTCTCTGCCGGTAAGCACCTCTGGCTCTGCTACCCCTTGCTTGCCTATTATAGCCTCGAAACGCCCCGTGTTTCAAAGGAGGTGTTGAAGGCTGGGGAAGTCACAAGGGCAGCCGAACTCGAAGGCTGTTGAGTTGGTTGACTCTGCAGCAGAACAAACTGCTGTTGTGGTTGTGCCTTAGATGTCGAAGGCTTGCTCATCTGGGAGACAGGAACTACCTGTACCACTGCTTGAGACTGAGAGGTCTGGAAAGGCTGATACTTCTCAGGCCTCTTCCTGCTTTTGGTTTGTGGTCCGGGGGTCTCGAACTTCCTTTTGAAGGGAAGTCCCCAACGGACATGAAGGTTCTGGTTAGCCTTAGCCGCCTCGCTGAGGACGCTGTTAACCACTGCATGAGACCGGCAGACCTCATGCCCATACGGATTATACAGGACAGCTGGGCACCCCACCTCCTGGCAGCGAACCATCTGTAAGTTGGAAAGATACATGAGTATCGTCAAATAATGCCGCCGGAGTTATTTCCGGCGGTATGTGCACACTTAAACTAGTTACTAAAGTAGCTAAAGGTAATATCAACTATAATCTTCAACTTACTTGTTATTAATAAAGCTCTGGAAGTCTCCGCCTGCTCCAGAATCCATACTTTGAGTATCGCCAACCGGCAGAGTGGGCCTGATACGAGCAGAATAGGGAAACAAAGCAGAACCTAAGCCTGAGTCTGATCGCACCAGAGTAGAGTAGCAATTCCCAACCAATCAGGAGCGCATTCTCTGAGCCCAGTTCCTCACCCACGGGAGTGGGCAGCAGCGATAACATAGAAGACGAAAAACAGAGTGGCAGGAACAACGGTACATAGAACTCCGGTGTATACATCCTGGCGCATGTGATAGTAGACCACACTTCACCAGAATAAACACAGGCCCGGAGACATACCAACAGAAGCTACATAATAAATTTTCTTAATATAAGTTCTGAATGTCTCCCCCTACTCCGGAATCCATAATCTCGTTATCACAATAGCTATAACCGGCGGGGTTGGCCTGATACGAGCAGAACAAGGAAAATAGGTAAAACCTAAGCCTGAGTCTGATCGCACCGGAGAAGAGTAGCAGTTTCAAGTCAATTAGAAACGCATCTCTAAGCCTAGTTCCGTCCCCACTGTAGTTGGGAAGCAGCGATAACACTAGAGAAGTACGGAAAACAGAGCTGCGGAACAGCAGTAAATTCCAACGTATAGCCTCCTAGCGGGTGCGATGGTAGACCACACCTTGCCAGAAAAAACACAGGCCCAGAGACATACCATCAGAGATTACATAATCTACTAATCCCCAGGACCGTGCTCTACGCTCTAGCTGTTGTTCATCAGTAGGATTACTTGGGCAGCGAGCTAACAAAGCAGCCCCGTAACGAGTCCGGGACGGGTGGGGGGGGAGGGTGTCTGGAGGAGAGTGGACGAGTCGTGATCGCCTGGCCACAGCAACCGATCAGTGAATACCACTTCTCGAGAAGCCGTTAACTAGCCTACTACTAAATGGGGGCAGAAGACGGTAGGCCAGCTGACACTCTAAAGGGGCAATGGCCCAGGCTACACTCAATAAAATTTAATTCTAAAAATAATTGATGAGGCATTATTGGAAGCACTGACGAAAAAAGGGGGGAAGAAAATCGCACCCAGCTAAGATCCCAGCCTAACCCTCCGAAATCGGTACAGATCCGGTCAGGTAGGCTAGGATGGCTCCTATAAGGACGTCACGAAGGGGACGCCT
>NC_087202.1:45312529-45315895 GCF_015104395.2 Macrobrachium nipponense | reverse complement strand
TGCGATTGATACAAGAGATGTTACGGAATATATTTACCAGAGTGAGGAGCAGTGTTGGGGAGACAGAAGTTTTTGAGGTGAGAGTAGGATTATACCAGGGGCGGTTCGGCTCGAGCCCATTTATCTTTAACATAGTGATGGATGTTATAATAGAAGAAGTAGGGAGACAGTACCATGGAACATATTGTATGCAGATGATATTGTTCTGTGTGCAGAGAGCAGGAAGATCTGGAAGTGAAATTGGAAAGATGGAGACAAGTACTGAGGACAGAGGATGAGAATAAGTAGATCTAAGACAGAATATATGTGTACCACCACTGAGGGGATGATAGAGAAAGTATTCAGCTGTGGAGAGCAAATAAGGAGAGTTGATAAGTTTAAGTATTTGGGATCTTTTGTTAACGCTGGAGGAAGTATGGAAGAAGAAGTAAAACATCGGGTACAGGCAGGCTGGAACAACTGGAGAGCGGCCTCTGGAGTTCTTTGTGACAAAAGAGTGCCGCTTAGGTTAAAAGGAAAATTTCACAAGACGGTGGTAAGAACAGCAATGCTGTATGGTACGGAAACAGCAAGCATGAGAAAAACAGAGCAGAGAAGATGGATGTGGCAGAAATGAGAATGCTTAGGTGGATGTCTGGGGTAAAACAAGAGAGGATAGGGATCAGAAAATGACTACATTAAGGGGGTCAAGCTAAGGTAGTGGAAATATCCAAAAAGAAAGTGCAGGGGTAGGGGAGGCTGCTTGAGATGGTATGGACAACCTGTTATGAGGAGGAGATGAGGACCCACGCTGGGAGAAATACCTATGGGGGTGGAGGTGCAAGGAAGAAGAAGAAGAGGGAGACCAAGAAAGAGATGGAAGGACTGTGTGAGAGGAGACTTACATGAGAAGGGAATTGATGAGGCAGAAGCGCAGGATAGAAATAGATGGAAACGGCTCATCCGAAACGGCGACCCGATATAAAAATGGGAACAAGCTGGGAAGAAGAAGAAGAAGATAATGAACATCTCAAAGGGAGACTGGGATTCAGATATCATAGGTAAAGTCTTCCTTCAACCAACGCTTACGAAGATTAAAGAGGAATTATCAGCGAGGTGACCTAAAACCACTAACTGTGGTTGGATCTCTTGGTATAAATACCGCCTTTTCTGTCAATTTTCTCATTCATTACCTACCTGAAGAGAGAGACAACAGTCTCTGAAATATAGTACTTACTTTCTCTATTTTGGCATTTTTATGGGCTCCTTTTATTATACATACATACATACATACATATATATAATACATACACACACACACACACACACACACACACACACACACACACACACATATATATATATATATATATATATATATATATATATATATATAATATATATATATATATATATATATATATTTATACTAATATATATTTAAAGACTGGAAAAATCATAAATGAAGACTTATTGAATGTGGAGTACAGAAGAGAGGCAGAAGCAAATGATTCAACAGATGAGGGGACTATTGTGGTCCTGGGAATCATTTAGTGTAATTATTTTAGACATAAGGAGATGAACTAAGAGGTCGAGTAGCCAACCAGGATGTATAAAGATATGTTTAGTGGAAGGAAAAGTGCCATAGAGATTGATGGGAGCAGTAATTCTCATTTTTATGGGTAATTACCATGGCAGTTCTTAAGAGTGACAAAAGTCAAAGTTAAAATTGTATATAGAAAATGAGTAGAAAATTCTTTATTTGATGCTAATAACCACAGGAAACTTAAATATGGATTGGCGCCAGGAACCAGTTACTATGAGGAACTGAGTGGAACTCTGCCCTCTCTTTTGAGAATACTGCCCAATGGAACTTCAGATTTACTTCCTACTTCCAGACTTCAGGTAACTGTCATTTTACTTTCTTTTGCCATTGGTATGTTCTTTTAATGTAGATTTGAACCCTTTCATATTATGTTTAAGGTAAATATTACTATTATCTTAGGTAAAAGTGCCAATATAATTTTGGCAGGCTGGTACACAAGAATTCTTTTGATAAATATAGATTTTCATGTAAGGCACAATACTTAAACAATCTACGATCAATCATATATGGATTTCTCACGAATAAAACTAAAGAAAATCAATATGTAGATAAATAGATAAATCAAGGTGTATTCTCAATGCCTTCAATATTAGACAGAGAGCATCAGAAGAAAAGACAGTCCATGAATTTTCCTTTAACATAATATCCCCTAATTTCCATGTACTATGTCCACCAGTGTGTAACCATTGCTATCTGGTCGTGAAAAAAACCGTGCACCTAGATCTCCAAATATTTCAACATAGTTAATTCTTTATTTGCTGGCAAAACTGTGTCAACATAGGTGGCATTAGAGGCAAAAGGAAACCGCAACAAGTTTTCCCAAGTGTTCCATCTCGATGTGATAATCCCCATCAGGGGTGGTTTGACCTCTTTCCAAGAAATGTACAATGATAATTCCCACAGAACCTATTGCTATTTGACGCCACATGACTAGATTATTTGGAGAGCAATATGAGTATTTCCATGGCTTGCTTTGAATATTTGATTCAAGATCAAGGTCATGAATTAAGGCCTTTCAAAATGGCCTTGCGTGCACAATAACTAAGTTCTTGTGCATGGATGCTTTATGCATTCAGATGAAAAAGTATTAGTGACTTCTCTTCTTACTGGGAGAGGGAGAGAATTTTTTGCAAGACATGAGTTATCAAATAAGTGAAATACCACCATATAAGTACATGCATGCAAATAAGCTGTGGGTGTTATTAATTTAAAAGAAAATTATATCATAATTCACTCAGTTCTTTGCATTCTTCTTTCTCCAAGAATCTAATTTTATATTTTTCACTGATGTACTTTTTCACTCACTCTTTGAAAAATTACCTTATCAAGGATATCAATCGTTATTTTCGATGCATTATTCCACCCTCCTCAACAGATGACCGGTGGAAGGCTAAATTATCTGGATTGCAACTTAAGACTGTATGATGAAAGCTGAAGTCAAGAAATGCTCGGCATTACGGCAAAAGGGCCAAGAGGGTCCTTTGTGGGTTGCCTTTTATGGCGATTCCAAAATTCGAGACAAATTCGTAAAGTTTCTGGATATAACGCCAAATTTCAACTGGCATATCTACAATAACACTCTAAAGGTAAGTAACCCTACATAGGTTCTTGTTCCATAAATGCCTCTGTACATATTCTTTTATAAAAAATTGAGTTAACTCAGTGGTAATCATATGTTGGTTTATGGTTTCTTATATTTTGTACATACATTCGTTGTACAAAGATAGCCTAAAACTCTAAACAACGATTTTATAAAAATGTTATAAACATTCAAAATATTA
>NC_087202.1:45295029-45310029 GCF_015104395.2 Macrobrachium nipponense | reverse complement strand
TGCTGCTCGGAAGGCATTGAGTAGGCAATGGTAATTAATCTGTGGGAGGAGAGCGCGACCGTCAAATTGAGAAGGAGTCCGTAGTTGCCACCATCTTGTATTAACCTTTTCCCCCTCTTCATAACGTAAAATCACTCTTTTGTTTCCCTTTTAACCCCTTGTAAAAAAAATCATTGAGACCTGATCCTAGTACCTCAACGCGAGCTAATAGAAATGCATATTGCAGCTGTATAGCAGAATCTGGTCGACAATATTCGTGGAGATGTCGAATGTTGCAAAATTAGAATCCGGAGTAGAGGCTAGGCAGTTTCGTTGTTACTGCACCGGATTAATACACTAGGCGTTCCCACTAAAAGCGTCAGTTTGCCAAAGCTGAAACCCATTGCCCTTCTACATTCGAGGGAGAAGTGAGTGAATACGCTTCATACAGAGAATTGTTTGAAATTCATATTAATCGCAGAAGTGACTTGGACGATGCAACCAAGTTCACGTACTTGCTCAGTACCTTGGGAAGGAATCCGCTCAGAGTTGTCAAATCTTTGAGCGTAACAGCGGCAACTATCGAATTGCACTAGATCTACTTGATAAACAGTGCGGGAATGAACATCAAATGCTTGTCATATTGCATTGGTGATTAGCCAATATCTTTGTACCTTCATTAAACCCAGTGGAACTTAAGAAATTCTGTTTCGAGTTGACCATTTTGATTGAACAGATTAAACGTTTAAGCAAGAATGATATTGGTCAGGGTATGATCATGAGTCTAATAAATCAAAAATTATCCGAGGGTTAATTATACCGTAAAGTCATGGAGCACTTGTGCAAGTGCGACTATGATCTTGACGAGTTCTTCAACGCCATTGATTTCATCTCTCGTATGCTCGAGGACTGAATGCGCTTCAAAAGGGTGAGTCCCAAAAAACCGATGTGAAACCTGAAATGAACGCAAACCCAAAACTTAAAGTTAAAGCTTGTCCATTTTGTAATGACAGCCATTCAGCACACGAGTGCAACAATCCGCTAGATATAACCACGAGACATCGTCAGTTGATCGGCACGAGGTGTTTCAATTGTCTAAATGTAGGGCACAGAAGCGAACAGTGCCAAAGTAAGAATTCATTTAAGTTGTGCGGTGCTAAGCACCATAATTTAATTTGTGATAACAGACACCCCCCCAAGACCTCAATTTCACCCTCTGTTGCCCCCTCTCATAATATTCCTAGTGCATCACATGTAACTTCTTGCCAGGTGAAGACTGCGACTCCAAAAGGTAACCAGAAGAACGCTAACTACCCAAACACCAAAAAGAAGGATTTGAAGCCCTGTGTAAATGTGAAAAGTCCCTCGCTAGAACTACCCAGTTTGTTGTTGCTAACAGTCACTGCCACGTTATGCATGCGCGACCAAACCAACCGCATCCAATTGTTCCTCAACACCAGGAGCCAGCGCAGCTTCATATCAGCCTCCTTAGCCAAGAGATTAAATCTCCCCATTGTAGGTCGAGTAGCATTAAACCTGGCTCCTCTTGGCTCTGCGGAAATCAAGGGACAATTCGATGTGGTGGCATCCAAGATTGAAATGGGAAAAAGAGTAATTTGCACGAAACTAGTAGTGCACGATAATGTAGACATGCCCATTCACATCATAGGCTACGCTAAAATAAAGAAACATCTCGTAAGTAAAGGTTATCACATTGCCAATGAAGAGACGCGACATGATAAAGTAAAAGGAGTAGACATACTCATAGGAGCCGATTATTTTAGCTACTTCATCCTTGGGTCAGAACGAATCGATGGGATCAACCTTTTCGTAACATATGGGGAAAGTTCCCATTCAGAAAAGTTCCACAGTGGGCACTTGAAGGTGCTAAGCAAAGAACCACACACACGTAGGATAGCAATACCAGAAACAGGCGTCAACGAATTGTGGAGACTAGACCGAATCGGGATCGCTCCTTCAGAGCAGTATACAGTTCAAGAAATAGATGCCATTGTGAAGGTAAGCCAGAGTGTTGTCCATACTGAACATGGCTATCAAAAGAGTCTTCCTTTAAAATCCGAAGTTAGGCCAGACGTGAATTATCGAAATGCTATGGCCCAGTTAGAATCACCCAATGCAAAATTTGATCAGGAACCCCAATACCGCGCCAATTACGAAAGGTTATTGCAATTTTACTAAGAAGCGGGATTCATTGAGAGGTTAGAAGCCCCCAGAATCGAAGGATATTGCATGCCCCACTTTGGTTTTAAAAAGGAGAGCAGTACCACCCCCTTGCGCATTGTGTTCAATACATCAGCGAAGTCCAAGGACATACTGTCATTAAATGATTGCCTCCTATCTTGCCCCAACTTGGTGGAGGCATTGTATAACTTGTTAGTGAAGTTTAGATTTGGTCGATGTGCCCTAATTGCAGATATTAGCAAAGCGTTCCATCACATATTGTTAGGTCCCAGTGATGCCATGTACACACTATTCCTCTTGCGTGAGACGCCTAATTGTACGGCTACCTTCACCTTTCGGGATGTGGTATTCGGCGTCACTGTGAGCCCTTTCCTCCTGCAACAAGTCCTTCAGATTCACTTGCAGAGGGATGGATGGCTGGACTTGCTTCATCAATTTTATGTAGATAAATATATCCAAACTTTCAATGAAACACAATCGCTGATGCAGGACACACAAGTGCATGAGAGAACTCTTAGAACGGGCCAACACACCTTTGACTGGCTAGGCCAGTAATGTTAGATCAGTGGAGGGATTGAGGAAGCAAGGTTTACAGTTTTGCACTTTTATTAAAAAAATAAACTATAATATGTAAGGTAATGTGTTGAGTATAATTATAGTTTATTTTTTAATAAAAGTGTAAAACTGTAAACCTTGCTTCCTCAATCCTTCCACCGAGTTGTAGAGTCTAGTCCTTCAGAAATTGTTATCGCCCAGACCACCAGGCTAGAACCTAAGTAAATCAAAAGCGAATAATTCGTGACATTAACATTCACTCATAAACATTCAATAAACACTTACTAAGCCCTAAAAATTTGATAAACACTTACTCCTTAAACATTAACAATAAAAAAATCACAATTGCACAAATCCCTGTTCAATTTGTGGGTTAGCAGACCTTTAAACTGGCCAAAAGTCTTTGCAATGAATCCCTGGTGGAAGACCACTGAACTACGTAGTACTGGTATAGAGATCACAACTCCAGGTATATACCCTCTATGATTTGAAGAGGGTAAAGGCGTCATCCTCATAACAGACGTTCTCTCTCACCTCAGACTGGAATCTGTTTCATGGGGAGATTCTCTTGCCTTTAGATTACTTTCATTAAATTGCTTTCTGGAAAAAGTACTCTATAAAGGCCTTAATAAAATACATAAATACTTAATAAGCCATTTTCAAAGCTCGCTACGGTTCTTACTGTGCCCAAAATGAAATTCTATGCTAGTTTCCCCTCCATTCAAGACAAACACTTCATGAAAGAGTTCACCAAGGTCTTGAGCAAACACTTACGAGCTCTTGATATTAAGCCCACTCCCAAAAACCCACAAAATATTAGCTCTTTATTCCGGTTTAAAGACCGCCTAAGTCCCTATATGACGCCAAATGTAACCTATAAATATACGTGCCCTGGGTGTAATTCGGGACTTAGTCGAAGCTACTAGAAGTCTGCTCAAAGTGCGAATCGACTCCCATAAGGGAATCGGCTACCGTACAGTGACAAGGATTTCCAGCCCTGCAGTATCAAACATATGCAACCATTCTAAAATATGTAAAAGGGTAATTAAAAATGAAAACTTTAGAATTACTGGCCATAGTAACAACCAAACCGATTTATTTATACTTGAAACACTTATGATTAAATTGCTAGTTCCTCAATTATACAGACAGTCCTCCTCTACCCACTTGTTTTTGTGTTGATGTTTTCATTTCTATCCCTACTTCCCCTTGCTATGGTGCTACTTCTAGTTCTATTCAGTCTTTTGTAAGTTTCATGTGCATTTTAATGTCTTACAGTTTACACGTCTTTTTGTATTGTACAATATAGTTTTTTACTTGTCCTTGTGTATCGTTCATTTTAGTATTTTACCTGTCTTTGACTTTTAACTCACCTTCATTTTCTTTTATATCAAACTTCACAATATGTGGGGGGGGGGCGTGGTTAAAAATCCCAGATGATGTAAATACAGTTTACAAAACATTGGAATAAACTGAGAAAATAATCATCTCATCGTATTTCTTAGTTACTGGATAAGAAGAGAGGCAAAGAACAATAACAAGGATAATTCAGAATCATACTTTCTCTCAAAGATCTCCTTTACACAGTTAATCTCATTCCCACTGTTAGCTTTATGAATGCAGATTCTAAGAAATTTCTGGAAACACTGGTTTTAAATATTGGTATTTCACTTTGGTGCACAAAAAAAGGACCATTCTTTTGCCAATTCTAACAATATTTATATTTTTTTAATTTGACATTAAATTTTCTGTCGTCCAAATTAATTAATTATTCTCATGTGATCATTTCTTACAAGGAGAGTAGCAATTCCATTGAGAGAAAATAACTTTCAGGAATTTCTCAGAATCCGATTTAATACAGCTAATGAAGGAGAATGATACTAATGTATTCTCTGATCTATACACTCTTGACCCCACGCTACACAACATATTCGAAATATTCAAAAGAGAAACTAAAGAATCTCAGTAATCATCGTCAGTATCCACTGACTCTCCTTGTTTAATCTAATATCTGAGTTAATCCTCTTAGACAGCCGTCCCTCACCTGCAGAGCAGTTACCTCAAAAGCTATGACCTTTAGGTAGTACATTAAAATGCTTATCTGGACCTCTAATCTAAGTTGTGGTTAGTAAAACCGAGAGTTCTTTGTAATCTTTTGTTCTATTATATGCTGCTTGCTTAAAAATATATTCACTCTGTAAGGAAGTAATAGAATTTGTTTATTTTTACTGCTTTAAAGATAATCAGCTTCCTTTAATGAACAGAAACCAAGTTACAAGTTCATGCAATACAGTAGTCAGTATGGGTCGTTAATAACATAATTTTCTACAGTAATTTCTCCAATGAAACAATGTCTTGGTACCACATGTAAAATAAGCTTCTTCTAACCCAAAAAGGTTTTGGCTCATGGACCGTTATCTCAGGATCAACAACTGACAGTGAGAGTCTGAACCAATTCACTGACTGCGCAGACGAATGGCTAAGTGTGGCAAAGGTCCTCAGTGTTCTTGCAGCACGCACCAACGTTCTTGCATGGGCACAGTCAAGAACTAGGTGAGTAGTCGATAACTTCTTCAGATTGTTTATTTGGTAGTTTAATTTCCCTCATTTCTGCTAAGACAGAGCCAGAAAAGTTAGCGACAGCCGAGTTTTATAAAATGATTTAGTTCAAAGAAATTTACCGTATCATAACCATAAAAAGTATTGGCATTTAGACATGACTAATAAAAACTCCTTTTTTGTCAGCATCTTCTATACTTTCCTATACTAGAATATTCGGCTAAAATATTCAGCAAAGGTAAACAGGAAATGGGCTGAACGTAGCAAAATAGATGCATCAATTTTGCTAGTTCAATCTATCACAAACGCATCACAAACAACTCGTGGACAAGGTAATGAAGCTGCAAGCCCATTGGTTTTAAAAAAAGTTAAAATTATTTTTATTTTTTATAAGCTGATGGCTTTCTCCTTTCTTTCAGAGAATTTAAGACTTTATCTCGTATTACTGTTGTCGGTGTAAACAAAGGGGACGGCTCAGAGACGAACGAAGAAGTCGCGCTCACTGACAAACTTACTCGGCTGCTACATTACTCTCGACTTTTCTCTTCGACGGCCGAATGGATCGACGAAGTTATGGTGTGCATTCAACAAATTTTAGTCAAGAGAAAAGTCACTAGAAAATGAAATAAGTAAACTCTAGAACTTGATAGGCAATAAGCTTTTTGCGATGAGCGTACTGTTGAACCATAGGCACATCAGCAAGGAGCCAAACACTACCACTTCCATTGCCATTATGGAAGGAGATGCCCTCATCCAAAGTAACGTTTGAGCACGAGGTAGAACCAACATTTAAAACTATCAAAAGAGCGCAAATAAAATCTGGTTTCTTTATTTTAAACCGTGTAATATGATAATTATTCAAATTAGATAATAAACAAGACAGCTGCCAGAACAATTCTCTTCCTCTGAACAAAATTTACACCAAAGCAAGCTCAAATACAATATATGGGAAAACAATTTCCCTGCGACATTTTGCTTTTATTTGTTTTTAAAGTGAAAAATCATGTCTACAGTAGTAATTAAGCACAAAAACTTAAGGGCCAAAACCATATTGACTCTGGATATATGCGTCCTCTAAATGAATGCATCTTTGGTTAGATAAGCCTACTGGAAATTGATCCTGCTATGATAACTCTGTAAATTAAATTGAAATTATTTCTTGAACTCCATTCTGGTAGCCTAAAAGATCTTGTGGCGTATTTCCTCCATCCAGCAGTGTTCATTCACCACATATAATTTAAGTCTCCCTCACTTAAAACCTTTAAAACCATCCCTTTGCAATCATGCAAAGTGTGCATGATATCTCATCTACCCGTCCGTTTCCAACATGGGCAATTCTTACATTATAGCAAGATTAATTTCAGAATCTGTACGACATCAGTGTTGAACCAACAAGCCATTTGCTATAGTTTATGCCAGGAGTACAGTTTGCCACAAGATCCAACTATGGGATGAAGAGCTTTTCCCTCAAACCAGCTGCTCGTTACATCATATTTTGTAAATTTCCTTAATGGTTCTAGTGTCAGCATCAATTTGATTTTAGTAGACCTTTCCAGGACTAATTTGTAGTCTCTGGGATCATCAGAAAACTGTTACAAGAATCAGGAACTGCATTTAAAATCCTAATTTCCTATCTGCACCATCTTTAAAGAAGACATGGTTTTTTTTTACTATGTCTAAACCCTATAGAATATCTATGTAGATATTTTCGATATGAAAAGATAAAAGTGATTTACATTCTACTCATTTTCTACAGCACATGGCTCTCCAGAACACAGGTGTTACCATCTGGGACTCGACGTTGCCAATGAACCTCCTCAACATTAAAGAATGTCAAGCCCTTTATGACTCCGGGATGACCTGGCATCCGACATACACCGATCACTTTTGCTGTGATGATATCCACAGCGACGCTTACACAGTCAGAGATGAGAACTTGATGATTATCAACTTTCTATGCAATAAATATATAGCGGACAATGGGACATATTGCTGTACTAAGTAACATGGTGATAAGGATTAGAATGAAATTAAATGATTATCTTGAAAATAGTGTTTCAATCTTGATTGTAAACCATAGAAGTGCGTTAGCTTTCCTGTGTTATAAAGTATTTGCGTTGTAATATCTTTTCTATGTACAGTGATTGATGCCAGTATGGGAATCTTTTCATTGGATTAAAATATATATATAAAGAAAGAAAACGTGATCTAGTGAAAATAACAAGCATAAGCCAGTATTACTTAGTCCGTAGTGGAAAGAGTTTTTATCATAATAAAGGAGCATCACTGGTAGTGTTAATCAACTTAAAAAAGATGAAAAAAGAGAGGCAACTACTTTCATAAAAAAAAAACTCGATGAGATACAAAAATTAATATATCAAAATCATCGGATCCGTTATGATTGAATCTCTTTTCTTCTTCTTTTTCCAAGAGCTTTGGGAAAGTAAAAGTGGAGGGGGAAAATATAAATCACAATTAAAATGAGTGAAAAATGTATCTTCTTCATAAGACCTGAAAAATAAGCGGCATTCCCCCTTCCCTCTCCGCTCCCGCTCCCCTCCCCCAACACCCCACCACGCTACAGCACCCACCCCCCCCCCCATCCCCGCAGAGCTTCTTTCTATGGACACTGATCATCATCCAGTTTTCAAAGATGATGAGCGATCTCACAAAAGGACACAAATTGCCTGTCACCTCTGAGGCGAGATACCTTTCAATATTCAGTTCTTATGAATACCTTATCCATTAGACGACGAAGCTTTATTCCTTATGGAAATAAGAGGTATTTTACTTTTTCTAATAAGAAATACACGGCACGGTTTATATGAGAACAGCTGCACTTTCATGCTGGTTTGTGGATTAATTCTAATGTTTTATGTTAATTATGGTTGAAATTGCTCCAAAGGGTCGATTACAACTCTATTTACTATGCTGAAATTGAATTTGCTCCGACGACTTGTAACGCAATAGCTATTTTAAATACTCACCGAAGACAGATCCATTTCTAACTCCTTCCCAAATATAATCATTTCTGTTAACTGAAATAGTACACCTCTTTATTGTACAATAGCGCGAGTTAATAATTATGTACTATATAATGTATATATATATAATATATATATATATATATAATATAATATATAATAGATATATATATCTATAATATATAACTATATTAAAAATATAATAATATAATAATATAATCATATAATATATACATATAATATATTAATATTCATATATTAGATATATATATATATATATAATATATATATATATATATTAATATATAAACTAAATATATAAATTTATAATATATAATATATTATATATTATATATTATATATCTATATATATATATATATATTATATATATATATACATATATATATATATATATATATACATATATATATATATATATGTATATATATATATATATATATATATATATATATATATATATATAATATATATATAATATATATATATATATATATATATATATATATGTATATATATATATATATATATATATATATATATATATATATATATATATATATATATATATATATATATATATATATATATATATATATATATATATATATATATATAGATATATATATATATATATATATATATATATATATATATATATATAATATTACCCAGGTTCCAACCTGGGTAATCTCAAAAGGGTTTGGTAGCGATGAACTGTGCAACAAAGGCACTGGCTAACATCCATTTTATCTCTCTCCAACACCAACACCCCCCCTCTCTCTCTCTCTCTCTCTCCTCACTCTCTCTCTCTCTCTCGCGACTATCTCTACATTACCTTAAGCAATTAAATCAGACTCGTGAACTACAAAAATACATTTATTTAAGAGCAAAGCATAAACTAAATAACTCAGGTTCTTAACAAAATGATTAAATGAAAGATTGAACTCAGATAGCCCTCTCCATATTTCTCCTACAATAACCAACATTATCTTAGTCATAAAACTAGGCATAGTTATAGTCCAGTAACACCACAAAACATTAGTTAAGTTCCCATTTCTAAATAGGTCACCATATCAACTCCCCTTTGTCTCAGAATCACCTTTAAAAAGACAGGAGAACACATCAATAAGCAAAGATTAAAAAGCAAAATAAAAAGTCAAATGAAATAGAACATCTTTGAAACAATATTCAAAATACAGACAAGCCAAACTTTTGGCTAAAGAATGAGTATGCTTACCCATTCAACACAGATTATACACACTTCACTAAAAATACTATTGCAGGAGCCATTTTGCCCCTTCACCGACTCTGTAGCGATCTCCCATCTTGGGTAACTTACTTTCTCATTATGTAGGGAAGAAGCTCGCACACACGCACGAACTCACACACATTGTCCATGCCAAAGAAACCGCCCCAAACCAGATTCATAAGGCACCTCTGCATCAAGCGTCCGTGCATAGAGACAGGACGTGGTACTGATCTGCATAGGGAGCAACTTTGACATCGCGCCACCCTAGGAAGTATGTCAGCATTTCCGAAGCTAAGCCGTCTTGTCACTTAGGGCACTGTTTCCAAGGAGAAGCTAAATTGATGATCCCTACATTCTAAAAATGTCACAGCCCATCACTTTACAATGGTGTCTTAACTACTTATTATATTCTCAATTACTCTTATTATAGATGCTCAGCCACTTAAAAAAAAGCTAGCACCTGCCTAGCCATAGCTCATACAAAACAGCTCATACATATAAAAAACACATTGGCCAGCTCAAAAAACACAAAAGAAAGTAAAAATAACTGCACGTCTTTGGCAGTACAATGTCTATCATATTAGATAAATTTGAACATCCTATATCCGGGCTATAATAACAGTTGACTGTAGAGACATTTTCTCATCTTGAATTTTTTATGCTCCCGTGTGTGTGTGTATGGTTTGCAGCTGCACAGACTCGTGAAACACGCTGTAGAAAGGCAAAATGTCTCCCAGTGGAAGACAACTGACGACTTCCGTAGTCCAAAAGCGCCGTAAAACCCCATAGACTCATAGATTCTCTCGCATGTTGGCAACATACATTTCTGCAGAAGTTGAAGGACGTCTTGCTGGCGTAGGGGAACGATGTTTATGGTGTTTCAGTAAGTCAGTCATGTCACTGGTCAATTAAAGAAGAATTAACCCTATACATACATCTGTCAAATAATGACCTCAAAATTCTAGGAAATACTAACTGAACGTTTCCCAATTAACACCACCAATATAACCACTGAACTAATTTGTAACTAAAACTTGTGAAGTAACTTCATAAGATCGCTAAATCATAAATTACTACTAACGATATATATAAAAGACCAACTATAACCCTGTAAAGAAAATATTAAATTCTCCAATAATATAAAAAAAAAAGACTCGACAACCCCATACATAAATTAGCTCAAACCACCACAAGCTAGCAAAATGAGAAATCACAATAACTCTACGGACTACTGTTCTCACATTTTAAACTCACCATTACTTGCAAGTATAAAAGAAAAGAAAAAAAAATTGAGCCCGAAAAGAAAAAACAACAAAACCAGCCCCAAATTATCACCAAAAATGTTCTCTCATGCTCTGATATTTCATTAACCCACAAAATCAGTAAGAACTCATAATGTCTAACAGCAAAACCCTTTTACTACATATATAATTAACCTCCATGACATATAATGCCAAACACCCCTGTATCTAACTCACATACCCTGACAAATTATATCTCCTGTC
This sequence comes from Macrobrachium nipponense, assembly GCF_015104395.2. Lineage (NCBI taxonomy): Eukaryota > Metazoa > Arthropoda > Malacostraca > Decapoda > Palaemonidae > Macrobrachium > Macrobrachium nipponense. The sequence goes on along the minus strand of NC_087202.1, from coordinate 45,298,974 downwards.
TAAAATAGACAGGAGATATAAAGCTTAACCTCAATTACAGCATCTCTCATAGGAAAAGAAAAAAATATAAAAAATAATAACAATAATAATAAATGAACTTTCCCCATAACAAAGTGCACATAAGAAAGAAAAAACATATATATAATCCAACGTTTTCCCCATAAATGCAGTATGTACCATTATGGAATTTGCTACCACAGCAAATCTCATTGACCAAAAGCGACCGGAAACAACCCCCTTACATGGTGCATCCCCGTGGAATGCCAAAATCAAAATCTCCGAAAATAGTGCAAATCTCCGAGTAATCAACTCCAAAGGAAAAAAGTCAGCAACCGTACTCATCACAGCATTATCAGCAAAAATCCACCTGTGAACGCCTCAGGTGCTCGAACCGCACTATAGATTTGTCTAGTCAGACTTGCAACCTCAGAAACTATTATTCTCCAAATATTCTCTACTAACACCATATAACCCCATTTCACAAACTTATCTCCAGGATATCACCAAGGGTGCCCAAAAAAATTGTCTTAAAAGACATAACTCCCCCATGATACTACTCCAAGTATATGAAACAAATTATCACCTATACGGGACAAACCACAGTAAACCACAATTCCACAATTATATACCGCCAAAATAACCACTGGTGAATATAGAAATATAACACCTCCATCTTAAGAGCCACAACACCAAAAGGAACCACAATACCCCCTCTTTGGCTCGTAAAACCACAGGTCACCACCAAAAATTATAACCACAAAAAATCCACCACCAAAGATTAATGACTCCCACATATCACCATATTAATAATAACAATACCACTCAGGCAATAAAAATATTCCCCTCTATTTCACTAATAAGCACATGTGGAATAAAAACTAAGTATCCAAAAAATATCATTACACCTCCAAGCAGGGTCATCAAAAATGAAACTCTGTCCCCGAAAAATGCACTCAAAGCATCTAGCTGATACACTTGAAAATATTGCCACACATCTTCTCTCACAAAGGTTTCCATTTACACCAAAATAACTGCAAAAAAACTGCGCCAGTAAAATAACCTCAAAAAGCCTCTCTAACGAGCTCAATGTTACTGTCAAAAACTCTAAACTCTCTGTTTAGCATAACTGCTGAAAAGGGCAAAAACTTGGCAAAAAATTGCCAATTCTAGAAAAAATCATCAGTGTGCCATAACTCATTACAACAACACCACAAATCCGAAGTAAGCAAAGGCTTCCCCATATTCACTACGGCACAGGCCACCAGAAACTTAATCAAGTTTCCTATCTCTGGCAAAGTTGCCACAAACACAACAAGGGTATTGTGCAAGAGGCTAACAATTTCCAGAACATAAATATCCCCCCAAACAATGTAGTGCCTTCATGTAAACATTAAAAAATGCAAAAAATCTCAGTTAAAGCTCTCTGCAGCATCAAACGGCTGAAATTATAAACGCATTCCTGAACAATGATTCCAAGTCACAAACTGAGATATTAAAAATCTACACAAACTGTTCTGAGAGAAAAATAAATTCAAATTCGCCCATGATAAAAAAAAAAAAACTTACGTCAGCGATGACTAACATCCAAAAGGGGAAAAGAAAAATCAATGGCACTGTTGACTGTTCCCATGACACCTGTAACATCTGTGACTTGCGTAGGCTTCAAGCAATTGTCTACTGAACCCATAAAAAAGAGGAAAAACTCTAGGGCTATTACAAAAAACCACACAAAAAAACACCCGGGCTAAAAGAAGACCAGTAGGTTTCCTAACTTCCCTCAATTTGACGTTTACCATAGTCTTTGAACAGGGCATTAACACAATATCCTCTGATAAAACACCTTTAGATTTGTGATTAGTACCTCCCATTTCACAAACATCACCACCCTTAGTTCTCATTACAAGCACCCCATTGTTAGTATCAGAAATAACACCAATATTAGTACTCGCCAGTATCACCAATATTACGAATATCACCACCCATAAATCATTGTCACATTCACCATAATTGTTATCACCGTGAACTCCAATATGCCGCATAGCATCCCCGCAAATATCTCCCGTAATAATTCCACGTAAATATCTCCTGTATCACCAGTATGGGCTTTAATATTACCACTCCCCAGTATCATCACCCACTAACATCACCAAACACATCACCAATAGCATCACCAAACACATCACCAAACACATCACCAACATCCCCATTCTAAATTAATCTCCGTATCTCCAGTTCTAATCACGTCCTCTACCATTGCGTAAAGGCATTCTCCAAAGTGCAAGGAAAACTTGCACCATATTCATTCATATTCATTTTCTCTTTACGCAAAAGAAAGAACAAAAATCGTTCTAAAAGAAACCCTACAGGATATCACTTCATCTCTCAGTGGCTATCAGCTGATGGTATTGAACTTTGTTATCAAGGCCAAATATAGGTGACAAGAGAAAACAAAAAAAAGAAAAGGACTCACCCCCCCAACTCCGGTAAAAAGAAAAAAAAATTCACCCTCCCTTAGGCACTACCCCTTGGATTGCTCAGCAGAAAATATGCTGAGTGCGTATGCATGAGAGAGCGCTGTCTCCAAGACAATCAGGCACCTCGAGAACTAAGTTGCATGTATGAAACCTTTATAAGCATACGTATGTATTTAAAAAAAATGAATGCATCGCCTTTAAACATGTGCTAAAAAAACTCATCACATTCTGCTTCTATGGGAAAAAACATGATTAACACACAAAGTTAGAAAGAAAAAAAACCATAATGGCAAAAAAAAAAATGTTACACTCACGCTGTCAATGAAAGAACACCATATCGCTGATTTGCGTATGTAAAAACACGTTAATACACACATACTTGCGTGTGTAATCACGACCCAATACTCGAACAGCAAGCACTTAGTATTCACATGCATTCACAGATATCAACTGAGTGAGACATCACATGAAGGCGTCCCACGGTGGCAAAAAATATTGACCCTAATTGAATTTCTTCTCTCAGTACCAAAACGACGGCTCAATAACTCTTATCACCTGTCACCTATTAATTGAAATCATAACACATTTTCAAAACCAATCTCTCTCAAAATAGCCTTTTTAAGTTGCCATTAATCTCGCAAAAGGCGTAACAGCGGTTCCTACACCGCTGCCACCACACTATTACACTGGTTCCAACCTGGGTAATCTCAAAAGGGTTTGGTAGCGATGAACTGTGCAACAAGGGCACTGGCTAACATCCATTTTCTCTCTCTCCAACACCAACACCTCCCTCCCTCTCTCTCTCTCTCTCTCTCTCTCTCTCTCTCTCTCTCTCTCTCTCTCTCTCTCTCTCTCTCTCTACTCTCTCGTAGTAGCCATCTTGCTTGGTGAGACGTACCACGTGAAGTCAGATTAATCAACAGATATCACAAGTTTAACATACGACTAGAATTTGAGAAACATCTAGAAGTGTTCGTGAACTATCGGTGATAAGATTTAGTGTGAAAATAGTAGGATAAAAGCGTCTTCTAAGTTAGTTTATCAAGTGTAATACTGTAAATCAGAACAAGATGGCAGTAAGTTCCAAACTTGCGGGAAGAAGTGGCATAATTTAGCTTGCTTGGGCGGATTCGCAATACGATGAGGTAGCAGGAAGGGAACTGGCATTTCTCCATCTATGAAATCAGCAACAGTCCTAACCAAAAAGATACAAAAGCATTCATAGATATATTAGAAGGATATAATCCTTCAAACTGGAACAAATCTAATGAAAACATCTTGAAAAATAATTGAAGAAGTTCCAAATAAAATCCAAGTGGTCAAGAGACTCATAAAGAAAATATACATAAACCAACATATTCCGACAAAGAAAATGAATAAGGTGAATCTTGTGAATATCCTAATTGATGCATTAGGAAAAAGAATGCCAAAAGCATGCAAACTGTGTAAGGTTTGGTATAGCATAGTCAAT
>NC_087202.1:45262274-45294529 GCF_015104395.2 Macrobrachium nipponense | reverse complement strand
AACACTCATGGTAGGTCTAACTACTTAGTATCAAGAGAGGTAAACTTTAACGCCGATTCTGCCGTACTTGTTTACCAGTCGAGAGCGGGGAAGTTGTACTTAGCTTTCGGCATCAACCCATCTCCACCATGTTAGCTAACTGGTACGTTTGGAACACAGCTCATTTTTTATGAACTTTTGATGACATCAACGTGATTCATATACAATCATTAAGCTACAAAATATCGGTTTGATATCCAATTCAGGCTAATCCAGTCCAAGCATCACTTATAGTTCCCTTTCGGTGATCATTCTCTATCGGAAATATTCCCGTTTTAGTGTGAATTGGATATTAAACGACATTTGAGGAAGCCTACAGGCCCCATTGACTCGAAACGAGCTTTCAAAGACCAAGCTGTTCATCTGAAAGAAGAAACAGGTAAATCTATAAACTAGTAAAAAATATATAGAAATATAGACAACTTCAGCGCTTTAGAACAACTGGCTGCCTTCATCTGTTCGAAATAACCAAGTCATTCCAATATCTCCCTCTTCGCGTTCTTGTTCTTTTCGTAAAAACTCTCCCATCCTCTGTATTCATCATCGCCTTTGTCTTTCACTTCGTAGCACACAACCTTCTGATCTCTCCCCGGACGAAGGCATTTCCTGATCTTTCACGTCGAGAAGACGTCATTTTCGTAATTAGTTTCCTGTACTGCTTTAAATTACTCGTATGCTGACGGCGAGTTCACACACACTCACACGCGTGCGCGCGCGCTCACAACGAGAGAGAGAGAGAGAGAGAGAACGGTCTCGTCCTTTTCAAAGGCAATTAGGCCGTTTCTTCTCTTTATCGGAGAAGAATTTATCGTTTTAATTAATCAGCAATGAGCAAGGACAGTAGGCTCTATTGGACCCAACAATGGTATTCTTTTCAGGGTAAACATTGCGAAAGAAAAATAAAATTATACAACGAAAGAAAGTTTATGCGTGAAGCAATCCGTTATGTATATTCTGATTAGTTGTCCTTTCTTCATTTTCTGATATATATTATATATATGTATATATATTATAGGATATCTATCAGTCCTTCGTCAATGGCTTGGAAATAAAGTTGAAACCGGTCAGGACCTACACCCCGGTCTCTTATTTTTCACCTGTGGTAATGTGCGATAAATGGATTACGTGCTAAATTGACTATATAATTACATACATATTCATGTATATATATATATATATATATATATATATATATATATATATATATATATATATATATATGTATATATCTGAGAGCTGGGGAAGATTTTTACTTGTCTAAGTTTTATTATAGTATGATTAAAATTCTGCAATTAAAGTAAAGCTTGACAAACTTGTGAAGAAAATTAAATATTGCATGAAGTTTTTTTAACTAGCACAAATCAGCATTGCGTAAAGTAATAGGAAATGAATTGGTGGTTAAAAAGCTCACACACACACACGCATATATATATATATATATATATATATATATATATATATATATATATATATATATATTATATATGCAACTAGGAATAATTAAGACAATATATTTAAGACATCGTTGTGAATGCAATTTGTATCTTTTCTTTCTGAGTGAGAGGTTCCGATGGGCTGTGACATTTCTAGAATGTATGGATCATCAATTTAGCTTCTCCTTGGAAACAGTGGCCCGAAGTGACAAGCTTAGGAAGTGCTGGCGCATCCTTCCTCGGGTGGCGAAATGTCGAAGTTTCTGTCTAAGCAGATCAGACCATATCCTGTTTCTACGCATGGGCGGTTGCAGATATGCCTTATGAATCTGGTTTGAGGCTGTTTCTTATGATGAACAATGTGTGAGTTTGTGCGTGTGCGCAAGCTTCCTCCCTACATAATGAGAAAGTAAGTTAGGCCAAGATGGGAGATCGCTACAGAGTCGGCAAAGGGCCAAGATGGCCCCTTTAACAGTGTTTTTAGTGAAGTGTGTGAAATCTGTGTTGAATGGGTAAGCATACTTATTCTTTGGCCAAAGTGTGGCTTGTCTGTATTTTGAATATTGTTTCAAAGATGTTCCATTTCATTTGACCTTTTTATTTTGCATTTTAATCTTTTGCTTATCGATATGTTCTCCTGTCTTTTTATAGGTGGATCTGAGACAAAGGGGAGCCGATATGGTGACTTATTTAGAAATGGAAACTTAACTAATGTTCTGTGGTGTTACTAGACTATATGACTATGCCTAGTTTTATGACTAAACTAATGTTAGTTATTTGGTAAATTCCCCAGGGTTATCTGAGTTATTATTTTGGATTTTGAGTTCGACCTTTCATTTAGTCATTTTGTTAAGAACGTGAATTATTTAGCTAATGCTTTGCTCTTAAATAAATGTATTTTTGTAGTTTACGAGTCTGATTTAATTGCCTTAGGTAATAAAAAGAGAGAGAGAGAGAGAGAGAGAGAGGGGGATGTTGGTGTTGTCGAGAGAGAGAGAGAGAGAGAGAGAGATAGAGAGAGAGGGGTGAGAAAAAACGTATGTTATTCCAGTGCCTGCTGCACGGTTCATTGCTACCAAACCTTTTTAAGATTACCGAGGTTGGAACCTCGGTAATAGAACTGGTGGCAGGTGGTGTAGGAACCTTCTTATGCCTATTGTGAGATTAATAGCAGCTTAAAGAGGCTGTTTTGAGAGAGACTGATTGTGAAAATGTGTTAGGATTTCAGTTACTACGTGACAGTTGATAGGAATTAGTGAACCATTGATTTGGTACTGAGTAGAGAAATTCAATTAGGGTCAGCATTTTTTGTCTGCTGTGGGATTGCCTTTGAGGGCCTGTCACTCAGTTGATACCTGTAAGCGCATGTGTTTGCCAAAGTGCTCGCTGCTTGAGTAAACTAGGTCGTTTTTACACATGCAAGTATGTGGTGTATTAGCATGTTTTTACGTGCGCACGAGTTGGCGATATGGGGTTCTTTCATTGATGGCGTGAGTGTTACATTTTTTTTTTTTGCCCTTGTATATTTTTTCCTTCTTTCTGACTTTGTGTGTGAATCATTTTTGGAGTTAAAGAGACAGTTCAGATTACCATATTTTTTCCCATAGGAGCAGAAATATGATAAGTTTTTTTCTGATCTTAGCACACGTTTAAAGGTGACACATTTTTTTTTCTTTTTTAATACATACGTATGCATATGAAGTTGTCATACATGCGGCTCAGTTCTCGAGGTGATTAGATTGCTTTGGAGACAGTGCCTCTCATGCATACGCTCTCAGCGTATTTTCTGCTGAGCAATCCAAGGGGTAGTGCCTAAGGGAGGTGAATTTTTTTTTCTTTGTGCCGGGGTTGAGGGGGTGAGTCTTTTTTTTTTTTTTTTGTTTTTTTTTTGCTTTTTTTGTTGTCTCCTCCGTGTGGCCTTGATAACAAGTTCAATAAACCAGAGATATCCTTGAAATGAGGAAGTCAGCCTGATAGCCACTGAGAGATGATGTGATATGCCCGTAGGGTTTCTTTTAGAACGATTTTTGTTCTATCTTTGGAGTAAAGAGAAAATTAATATGGTGCAAGCTTTCCTTGCACTTTGGGGAATGCCTTCACGCAATGGTAGAGGACGTGATTAGAACTGGGATACAGAAATTATTTGAGAAAGAGGATGTGTTTGGTGATGCTAATGGTGATGTGTTTGGTGATGCTATTGGTGCCATGTGTTTGGTGATGCCAATGGTGATGATATTGGGGAGTGGTAATATTAAAGCCCATACTGGTGATACGAAGATATTTACGGGGATTCTATTGGAGTTCGCGGTGGTAATAATTTTGGTGAATGTGATAATGATTTATGGGTGGTGATATTGGTAATATTGGTGATAGCCTACTGGCGAGTACTAATATTGGTAGTATTTCTGATACTAACAATGGGGTGCTTGTAATAAGAACTAAGGGTGGTGATGCTTATGGATTGTGAAAGGGGAGGTACTAACCACAAAGTATAAAGGTGTTTTATCAGAGGATATTGTGTTAATGCCCTGTTCAAAGACTATGGTAAAAGTCAAATTGAGGGAAGTGAGAAAACCTACCGGTCTTCTTTAGCCTGGGTGTTTTTTTTTAGTTTTCTGTATAGCCCTAGAGTTTTCCTTTTTATGGGTTCAGTAGACAATTGCTTGAAGTCTACGTGAGTCACAGATGTTACAGGTGTCACGGGAACATTCAACAGTGCCATTGACTTTTCTTTTCCCCTTTTTGACGTTTGCCATCGCTGACGTAAGTTTTTTTTATCTTGGGCAAATTTGAATTTATTTTTCTCTCAGAACAGTTTGTGTAGATTTTTAATATCTCAGTTCGTGACTTGGAATCATTGTTCGGGAATGCGTTTATAATTTCAGGCGTTTGATGCTGCAAAGAGATTTAGGGGTGAATTTTTGCATTTTTTAATGTGTACATAATGGCACTATATATTTTTTTCTGGGTATTTATGTTCCGTAAATTGTTGGCCTCTTGCACAATACCCTTGTTGTGTTTGTGGCAAGTTTGCCAGAGATAGGAAACTTGATTAAGTTTCTGGTGGCCTGTGCTGAGGTGAATATGGGGAAGTCTTTGTTTAGACACTTCGGGTTTGTGGTTTTGTTGTAATGAGTTATGGCACACTGATGATTTTTTTCTAGAATTTCTTGGCAATTTTTTGCCAAGCTTTTGCCCTTCTCAGGAGTTATGCTAAACAGAGAGTTTACAGTTTTTGCCGGTAACATTGAGCTCCTCAGAGAGGCTTTTCGAGGTTATTTTTACTGGAGAATTGGAGATATATTGGCCATGTGATATTTTGTTTTGTTGGAGATGGTCCAGAGTTTAGGCCTATGGTGGAAAGTGCTATGTTTTAGTTCGCTGTTTTGGATTAAGTTATTTTTGCAGTTATTTTGGTGCAAATAGAAGCCTTTGTGAGAGAAGATATGTGGCAATATTTTTTAGTGTATCAGCTAGATGCTTTGAGTGCATTTTTCGGGGAAAGAGTTTCATTTTTGATAACCCTGCTTGGAGGTGTAATGATATTTTTTGGATACTTGGTTTTTATTCCACATGTTGTTATTGGTAAAATAGAGGGGAATATGGTGATATGCGGTTATTAGTGAAATGGAGGGGAATATTTTTATTGCCGGAGTGGTATTATTATTAATATGGTGATATGTGGGTGTTATATTATTACTGAAGATTTTTTTGGAGGGCTGAGTTTTTCTGTGGTTATAATAATTTTTGGTGGTGGTCTGTGGTTTTACGAGCCAAAGAGGGGGTATTGTGGTTTCTTTTGGCGTTGTGGCTAGTGGGGGCGCTGATACTACTGCATTGTGGTTTTATGGAGGTGTTGTATTTTTATGTTTACCAGTGGTTATTTTGGCAGTATGTATATAATTGTGGAATTGCGGTTTACTGTGGTTTATCCCGGATATGTGGCAATTTGGTTATATACTTGGGGTAGTATCATGGGGAGCTATGTCTTTTAAGACAATTTTTGGGCACCTTGGTGATATCCTGGAGATAAGTTTGTGAAATGTTGTTATATGGTGTTAGTATAGAATATTTAGAGAATAATGGTTTCTGAGGTTGCAAGTCTGACTAACAAATCTTTAAAGCGGTTCGAGCACCTGAGGTGTTCACAGGTGGATTTTTGCTGATAATGCTGTGATGAGTCCGGTCGCTGACTTTTTTCCTTTGGAGTTGATTACTCGGAGATTTGCACTATTTTCGGAGTTGATTTTGGCATTCCATGATGTATCATGTAAGGGGGTTGTTTCCAGTCGTTTCTGGCCGATTGAGATAATGTTGCGGTAGCAAATTCCGTAACAGGACATACTGCATTTTTTGGGAAAATGTTGGATTATATATGTTTTTTCCTCTCTTATGTGTGTTTTTGTAATGGGAAAGTTCACTTATTATTGTTACCATTATTATTATTTTTCTTTTCTTACGAGAGATGCCCGTAATTGGAGTTAAGCTTTACATAGCATTTCTTTTTGGACAGGAGATATAATTTGTCGGGGTATGTGAGTTAGATGGAAGGGGTGTTCGACATTATATTTCATGGAGGTTAATTTCATAAACAGTAAAAGAGTTCTTACTGATTTTGTGGGTTAATGAAATAGAGCTTTGAGAGAACATTTTTGGTGATATTAGGGGCTGGTTTTGTTACATTTTTTTTCTTTTATTTTCCGGGTTAATTTTCTTTTTTTTTACTTGTGACAATGTTGAGTTTAAAATGTGATGACAGTAGTCCGTAGAGTTTTGTGATTTCTCATTTTGCTAGCTTGGGGTGGTTTGTGTTAATTTATGTATGGGGTTGGCGAATCTTTTTCTTATATTACTGGAGAATTTCATATTTTCTTTACGGAGTTATAGTTGGTCTTTTATATAAATCATTAATAGTGATTTATGATTTAGCGATCTTATGAAGTTACTTTACAAGTTTTAGTTAGAAATTAGTTTAGTGGGCTATATTGGTGGTGTTAATGGTAAAACATTCAGTTAGCATTTCTTAGAATTTTGAGGTCATTATTTGACAGATGTATGTCTAGGGTTAATTCTTCTTTAATTGACCGATGACATGAATAACATACTGAAACGCCATATACATCGTTCCCCTACGCCAGCAAGACGTCCTTCAACTTCTGCAGAGATGTATGTTGCCAACATGCGAGAGAATCTATGAGTCTACGAGGTTTTACGGCGCTTTTGGACTACGGAAGTCGTCAGTTGTCTTCCACTGGGAGACGTTTTGCCTTTCGACAGCGTGTTTCACGAGTCTGTGCAGCTGCAGACCATACATACACACACATGGGGAGCGTCGAAAATTCAAGATGAGAAAATGTCTCTACAGTCAATTGTTATTATAGCCCGGATACAGGCTGTTTTAAATTTATTTTACATGATAGACATTGTACTGCCAAAGACGTGCAGTTATTTTTATATTCTTTTGTGTTTTTTGAGCCGGCCGATGTGCTTTTTTTTTATACATATAGCTGTTTTGTATGAGCTATGGCTTGCAGTTGCTAGCTTTTTTTTGGTGGCCGAGCATCTGCAACAAGGAATAATTAAGACAATATATTTAAGACACCGTTGTGAATACAATTTGTATCTTTTCTTTCTGAGTGAGAGGACGCGATGGGCTGTGACATTTCTAGAATGTAGGGATCATCAATTTAGCTTCTCCTTGGAAACAGTGGACCGAAGTGACAAGCTTTGGAAGTGCTGGCACATCCTTCCGCAGGTGGCGTGATGTCAAAGTTGCTGTCTAAGCAGATCAGACCATTGTTCCTGTTTTCTATACATGGGCGGTTGCAGATATGCCTTATGAATCTGGTTTGAGGCTGTTTCTTAGGCGTGAACAATGTGTGAGTTCGTGCGTGCGTGCAAGCTTCTTTCCTTACATAATGAAAAAGTAAGTTAGCCAAGATGGAGATCGCTACAGAGTCGGCAAAGGGCCAAGATGGCCCCTTTAACTGTGTTTTTTAGTGAAGTGTGTGAAATCTGTGTTGAATGGGTAAGCATACTTATTCTTTAGCCAAAAGTGTGGCTTGTCTGTATTTTGAATACTGTTTCAGATATTCTATTTCAATTGACCTTTTTATTTTGCATTTTAATCTTTTGCTTATCGATATGTTCTCCTGTCTTTTTATAGGTGGATCTGAGACAAAGGGGAGCCGATAGGGGAACTTAACTAATGTTCCGTGGTGTTACTAGACTATGACCATGCCTAGTTTTATGACTAAACTAATGTTTGTTATTTGGTCAATTCCCCAGGTTTATCTGAGTTATTTGGATTTGAGTTCGACCTTTCATTTAGTCATTTTGTTAAGAACCTAGATTATTTAGCTAATGCTTTGCTCTTAAATAAATGTATTTTTGTAGTTACAGGTCTGATGCCTTAGGTAATAGAAAGAGAGAGATAGAGAGATAGAGAGATGTTGTAGAGAGAGAGAGAGAGAGAGAGAGAGAGAGAGAGAGAGAGAGAGAGAGGGAGAGGGGGGGGGGTGTTGTTGTGTTGTCGAGAGAGAGAGAAAGAGAGAGAGAGAGGGGGTGAGAGAAAACGGATGTTATTCCAGTGCCTGCTGCACATTTCATTGCTACCAAACCCTTTTAAGAGTACTGAGGTTGGAACCTCGGTTATATATATATATATATGCAAAATAAAAACACTGTATCGTGCTTCTAATAAATCAATAGAGGGATCCACAGTAATATCCTTGTTTATCTATATATATTTATACAAAGCTTAAAGCTTTCGTCCATCCTACTGTGGACTTGATCACTTAGTGATCAAGTCCACAGTAGGATGGACGAAAGCTTTAAGCTTTGTATATATTATATAGATAAACAAGGATATTACTGTGGATCCCTCTATTGATATATATATATTATATATATATATATATATATATATATATATAAATAAATATATATAATATATATATATATATATATAATATAATAATATATATTAATATCACGAAGGAAGTAGTAGGGAAGAGCATACTCATCTTTCAACAGTTTATTTCAATTCGATGTTTCGCGACGAATTCCGAGTTGCATTTTCAAGGCTAAAAATATATAAAATTGGCGAACATTAATACTCAATTTGAATTAATTTATATGAAAATGTAATGGCAACAGCTCTCCATAAAGTTAAAGTTAAAATTCAACAGCATCTTCAGAGCCAAACAAATTACAGGTACAGGACTTCGCTAAAATCTTAGAAAACACACTATATACAAAAGAAATAGTAAGACTCACAAAAAATAAGTAAAAACAGTGAGACAATCCAGCTGCCCAAACTACGCTGTGACAATTTTACAGAGGACGTTTGTGTGTTTTAACAACGGTACAGTCTTTTTGATAATTATAGATTCTAAAATAGTCAGGTTGTTGTTGTTCCGCAGTTGGCACAAGACAGAAAAATCCTTGCTGTCAATGTATGTATTACATGTTTTTGAATGATTACGTATATTAGATTGTCCGGATTAGATAACCTACTACCTGTTCTATGGCTTATGCCCCTGTGGGAATCTAATCGAACCTTCAACAGCCTCTTCGTGCATCAGTTTTTACTTATTTTTGTTAGTCTTACTCTTTCTTTTGTATAGGTAGGTGTTTCTAAGATTTTAGTGACGTCCCGTACTTGTAATTTGTTTGGCTTTGAAGGTGCTGTTGAATTTCAACTTTTAACTTTTTACTTTATTGAGAGCTATTGCCATTACATTTTTAATATAAATAAATCAAATTGAGTATTAATGTTCGCAAACTTTATATATTTTAGCCTTGAAAATGCGACTTGGAATTCGTCGCGAAACGTCGGCATTGAAATAAACTGTTGAAAGATGAGGATGCCTTTTCTTACTACTTCCTTCGTGATATATCTTCTTTGAGCTCCAGCTCCGGCCCTTATGTATATATATATATATATATATATATATATATATATATATATATATATATATATATATATATATATTATTTTTTTTTTCACCTGATTTTCTTCAGTGAGTTCATTGCAATCCAATTCAATTTATTAGCATGTTCTGAAGTATAGAAAAATAAGAAGGCATTTTCTATTTTGAGTAAAATTTATATTGTATTAAAAATTCTCAGCATTTTTGATACAATTCGAGAACTTCAGACTTAAATTAATGACAATAAATACAACTTAAAGGAACACACACACACACACACACACACACACACACACACACATATATATATATATATATATATATATATATATATATATGTGTGTGTGTGTGTGTGTGTGTGTGTATGTATATATATATATATATATATATATATATAGATATATATATGTGTGTGTGTGTGTGTGTGTGTGTGTGTGTGTGTGTGTGTGTGTGTGTGTGTGTAATTATATATATTCCTTTAAGTTGGATTCGGTGTCATTTATTTAAGTCTGAAGATCTCGAATTGTATCAAGAATGCTGAGAATCTTTAATACAATATAAATTTTACTCAAAATGGGAAAATGTCTTGTATTTCTTATACTTCAGAGCATGCTAATAAATTGAATTGGATTGCAATGAAGTCACTGAAGAAAATCAGGTAACAAAAACTGTAAATTTCCTGAAAAAAAGTTAAAATAAAAAAAAAATTACCAAATATATTTTCGTTTAAGTTGCATTCAATGTCATATTTAGGCATATCGGAGTTCTCAAATTATACCAGTACAGATAATCTTAAATTCAAAATTTATTTTACTCAAAACTGTAATGAGATCGTAATGGAGTTTTAATGAGCAAAATTTCGGCTGTTACGACTTGAGAGGTCTAAAATGGAAAATGTGGGACCCAAGCTCTGCATAGTGCCACAAGAAATTAGTTATATTCCATTGTAATTTAAATCTCATCTATAGGTAGTTAGGCCGTTAATTCGAGACGCCTATTGTCAACGACTGAATAAGCAGAAGCAAATGTCTAACGGAGAAATCATATACGTATGTATTTTTACTTCTATATATCATGAAAAGGCCACCCACTGTAGATGATTATGATAAAATGATAAAAAAGAACATTAAGACTAACAATTACTTTCAAAGGACAACTTTTTTCTTGAATCTATTGTTTGTAATGCATTGTTCGTTTACGTGAGTGTTTACGTGAGTGTCCAACTGTGAATCTGTCACATAGAAGAAATTCTTTTTTCATGATCAGAATTTAATATTGGATAAGAGAAAATTTATGTATAAAGGAGAGGAAGCGCTTATATTCTAAAACTGGGAATTCTTCTATGAAATAGTAACACAACACTTTGGGAAAATCTAGATTGATTACGAACGAACATTCATGACGTATCTTACCAGCCACGTTATACATGCAAATAATGGAAGATCTCTTAAATTGTCGCATTTCTTCTGAAAGGCAAAAATATTTTGTTTCTTTTAGTATAAGTAATCCATCAACACTACTTTAAGAAATATAGTTTCCGCATTTAAAAGTATTTACACAAAAGGTTCTATTTTTACGGTAGAATTCTGATGATGGCGAAGGTGTCGTTCCACAACTAGTTCTTTGACAACGTCAACAATATTGGTGTTGTACCAAAAGTGACAGTTGGATGAAAGTTAAAACCTTCCGACTGGAATAAAAACCATGATTTACGTGTTATAGCTGGGAATAATTTAAATTACAGTGCAGATGATAATATTGAAATCGAACAGCTCCGTGAACAAAATAGTCTTTCATCTGCAACTCCAGTATTCGGTTTGCCAGTGTTTGATGCCTCAAGTAATGTATGCCTGTGATCATATAAGTATTTTAACGAGCGAAATATGGCCACATTTAATGAAGGCAGCCTCAAAAAGAAGTTAGATGATTTGAACGTCTCCACGCAGTCCATTCAGACGGTTTCGCTCTGGTTAATCCATCACAAGAAGCACGCTCACACGGTCGTCAATGTTTGGTACAAGGAACTTGTGGCAGGTAGGCCTACCTAAAGTTGGCTTAGCCTCTGGCATACCGGCTTAGTCTGCAATCTTGCTGGACTTAATACCCAGCTAGTTTCAGCCATAGACAACGTTTTGAATTGTTAGTTCTCTTATTTCCAAAATCCGTAATAAGAGATACTACAAGGCTAGTCAGAGTATCAAGCCTAGGGTTAGGTAGTCGGCCAAGCCGTTTAAGATACGCTGCCGTAGCCAGGCCTGACACTCCTCTCAGTCGTTAGAAATTATTATTTGGTAAGGTAATCTAATAAGTCAAGACTGCTGTATGTTCTAGGTTTCGAGGAAACTAAGGTTTTCCCTGGTTTTTTGTGTTCCTAAGATTCTAACCGTTGTAAATGTTCATAGGCTAACCTATACATTGGGTAAAGCACCCCTGTGCGGATATTGAACCATCAAATGGTCACTTTTTTCACCTGATATTTAGGGTAAAAAACTGCAGGGTACAGAGTGGACCATGTACGATCAGCGTGAACAATCCCCAAAAAAGTACATTATAACGCGTCCTGACACCGGAGATGGGCATCAGTCGCGACTTGTTGGTGAGAAACGGAGCTAAAGACCTCTACTCTCCTTTCGAATTAAGTATTTTCTCCAAAGTTAGAAATTAAGGCCTAATTTTAAGATTCAAACAGAGGGTAGTGAAAACGGTGTCAAACGTAGTGCAAATCTCACCAAAACGCGTTCAACATTTTTATTTACAACTCGAAATATGTAGAAGATTGATGCCATCTCGATGTTTACGGAAGTCCGGCTAGTCGCTTGTGTTAATAAACTAAAACCATATTTCCTGTGATAAATCCGCACACCACTTGTACCCACAGACGCTGGGGCACTTTCATCACAACAATCGGAAAAACTTTTCCTCGCCGAGTAAACAACTGTTTTTGTAAGAAAGAACCGACGACGAAGAGTGCACTTCGATAATTTTTTAAATAAATAGTAAAACATCAATATTTTATATATTTATGATGATTAATTTGAAAATATTCGTTATTGAAAAAGTAACTCGATTCTGACTCAAATTTAAGTAATTATTTTTTGGAATTATAACGTTCTTTTAAGTCCTGCATTATGATGTCACGACATCTTGACTTTCGTACCTATTGTAAATAATTGCTTTACTCAACTTTCTTGCAGAACAGTTTACCAGTTATTCATGCAGATTATCAGCTCATGTAATTGTTATAATCGTAATGCGCACATATATGTATCTTTATTATTTACTTTTTGGATATATGAAGATGTTTTACTGCCGGATTATCGCCGTAGTGTGACGCAATCGTTTTCGGTCCCTGGGCCTCTTGTCTGTTTTCGCACCATAAGAAATTAATGGGGCCGAATTTGCAATGACCAGAAAGTCGTTAAAAGAGGAAAGTTGGCATTGAGGGGCATATGTTTTGATTGAGAAAAATACAAATTTATACAATAGCTAGCTTGTAAAAAATACTTGATTACAAAAAACTTGATTGACAACTAAGCAGCATACCTACTATGGGTTTCAGAGACAGTGCAAGCACGTTTTTTGGCAATATTTCTGTAACGAACACTCGTATCAGAACGAGATTTTGCTATAGTGCATTACACCCAGTGCCGTAATTTATAAGGGTATCGTGAATCACTAATTGTAAAGAATAACGACACTTGTCCTTGTACCAAGAGACAAAAACTCCATTATCCAGAAATGGATACGAACACGCGTAAAAAGCTCCACCTACCCTCTCCCCCCCCCAGCCCCCCCCTACACTGCCATCCCTGTCCTTCCTTCCTTCGCCTTCCTTTCTCTCTCTCTCTCTCTCTCTCTCTCTCTCTCTCTCTCTCTGTTGCCAATTGGTATGTTTTCACCCTCCAAACTGGGTATAAGACTTACACAAAACGTGGAAATTGGTGAAATCAGCCTATGTATTGAAAGTATATATACATAAATATTAAAGCAATTTTTATCATATTGCATTACTATGACAACTAGAATTCATGGAAAACGTTTATAATAATGCATCAGCGTATGTGTTAAGCTCCACTAATGTGGCAATGATGATTTTGCCATTCTTAGCATGCAAACATTAAAGGTTACATTTATTTCTGGCTTACAGTTATTTAAAAAAATCAAAATACTAATATAGACTTAAATCAATGAAAAGTGCTAGCAAAAAAAAAAGCAAAAAAAAAAAAAAAATATAATCCACTTATCCGTAGTCTGTTCCACTATGGTTTTCGGCAGCCAGATGTACGGCAAGGTAGAAACATTGGATTGTATCTACCTACTTTAGAAATACTGTATCTGTAATTTCACTTATATAACTTACCCGGTGGTTACATATAGCTGTCGTCTCCTGACGTCACAGGCAGAATTTGAAATTCGCGGTAGCGCTAATGGTTTTGACAGGATCTCCCGCCCTCTACCGGGTACCGGGAACCATTCCAACCAATAAATCAGAAGTTTCCTGCCGTCGGAACCGGTAACACGGTTCCTCTGCTGGTTGGAATTTGGATTTGATCATCTTGGTTTTCTCCTTTTGGTGATGTACCTTGAGTTTACTGATCTTTTTGCTAGCGCTATAGTTATTTTGGTTTGGATATTGTTCTCCTTTTTAGAAATTATTTTGAATTCTTCACGATGTCTGACACCGGCTCTGTTCAGTATAGGGTGTGTAGTAGTGGATGTAAGACTAGACTTCTTAAAGCTTCACTTGATCCTCATTCTACTTGTGTTAGTTGTAGGGGACGTGAATGTTTCTTTTGAGAATACGTGTGAAGAATGTAAGTCTCTTAACATCTCAAGAGTGGAAGGCACTGGGAAAGTATATGAAGAAGTTAGAAAAAGATAGAATCAGAAAGGCTTCACAGAGATCTTCTTCTAAGTCAGTGAGTAGCCAGGATATTCCTCTGAATTCTGTTAATCCTGTTCCTATTAACCCCGTAGTGGTTGCTCCTGCCTTCGAATCTGTATCTCCCGATCCCGATCCCGTGTCAGTATTACGAGCCGATATGGACTCGAAATTTGTCTCTTTCCTCACCACTATCAGAACATGGGTGAGACAGTGCAGAAGTGTAGTTTAATGTGATAAATTACTTAGTGCAAGTGTAGTGGAGGAGGTGGTTGTTCGGCCCGTTCGTTCTCCTAGGTCTAGGCCCCTGTCAAACTCCCAGATCCTGGGAGGAGGCATGCCGAAAACCGAAGGGAGGCGAGCGGGATCTGCTCCCGAGCAGCCGCCCCCTCAAGCAATCCTGTAGCCGTATCCCAGGATGCTGTCGCTCACCATTGGAAAGGTGTTGCGAGGAAGTGTTTTTTTCGTCAAGCGACTCTAGTTCAGATGTTTCCTCTTATAGAGGTTGGCTTAATAAGACTTCTAGACCGCTGAAAAGGTCTCGCGATTGTGTCGCCTGCTGCGGTTCCCAAGAAGGTGGCGGCTGCCGAACCTTCTTGTAGTTTTTGGGAGGAGCCTGAATTTAAGTGTTAGGATCTATAACAGAAATAAGAATGAAACTGGAAGATACAAAATGGGATTCATGGATATCTTACAATAGTCATGATGAAGCATTTAATGCAATATGTAATGTTAATAATATCAAAATTAATAACTTGAATATAATGGCTGCTCTTTGCGACAAGGTACCAAAGGATTTGGATGTTTATACCTGCGGACTGGTTTGAAAAAGATGCTGATTTAGTTATGCCTTCCCAGAGGAAGCCAAAACCACCGATGTGGCTTGTAGCTGAATCTCAGGGGGTTACAGGGAACTATTTCAAAATATGCAAATTAATTCAGAAAAAAGTAGGAACTATTGCACCAGGAGATATATCTCGTTTTGGAAAAATAGTTACCTTATCCATGCCAAATCATGCACACAGTCTGTAATACTATCCAACCTTAAAACAAATGATGATGATATTAAGTTAGATGTCAAACCCCACCTAAATTTTAGCTACGGAAGGGGAGTAGTTTTTAAACAAAGATCTGTATGAAATTTACAGAGGAGGAGATACTGGCCATGTGGGTCCCCACTAAAATGTATGGAAAGTACACAAAGTCCCGGGTACATCAATGATTATCCTTACTTTCCAGGATGCTGGTGTACCTTCCCGTATTATTATTGAAAATGAAGTTATTAAAGTTCGACCATTCAAGCAGAAGCCACTGCAATGTTTTAATTGTTTTAAATTTGGACACCCGTCAAAAGTTTGCAAAAACAAAAAAAATGTGTGGTATTTGCTCTAAATCTTACATGGAGAAAATGTGCACTTGATGCCAGGTGTTTAAATTGCAGCTCAAATCATAAATCCACTGACCGGAGCTGTGAGCTGTATAAGTCCGAAGAAGCTGCCTTAACAAATCCAATTTAGAACATATAAGTGTGGGATATGCCAAAAGACTATTAGATAAATCAAGTAGTTATGCAAAGGCACTTAAATCAAACCCACCTAGCACTGCCAATAGTTTTCTATAAAAAGAAATATACCATCCAATTGGATAAAATGCTGCATGATGAGGTAAGCTATTGCCTTCTGAGGCTTTGCCACAATGTATTACAGGTTGGGGCATTGCCCATCCCCGTACTACCTTCGTCCCCCATTACAATTAGTAGTAAAAAACCTCTCTCAGGCCATGTCCTTGCCTTGATTTGATGGAGGTTCCACTTAAAAACCAACTTGCCTGGTGCACCTGTTGTGGGGAAGGTGCAAAAACCTAGAGCCCACCACCTATTAATCGAAAAAGAGAGAGACCTCCATCTCTCTCACCCCCTTCCATCGAAACATTAAAGCTATGACGTCAAATAAATTTGATGTTTTATCTGTTGATGTTTCTGATCAACTGGAAGATAACTTGAATAAATCAGAAATTCAAGTTGAGGTCCACCATCCGCCTCAACAAATAGATCAAAAGGACACAAAGAAAAAGACAAAACGTAAAACCCAATATATCAAGACCATCTCTAAAGAAACCTACAGGAAATAATGTTAGATTAAAAGTTGCCAGTGGGAAGACCTCATCCAAGATGTCTTCCAGAAGTGATCCATAGTTTTCTCCTCCATTTTGCAGTGGAATTGTCAGGGTTTAAGGGCCAAATATGAAGAACTTAAGCTACTAATTCATGAGCATTCCCCCATAATTGTATGTCTACAAGAGAGCAAGCTTGATGCTAATACTCCTTGTCCTCGAGAGTATATTAGCTATAGAACACCATATAATCAACAAGCAGGGAGCCATGGCGGAAGTCTCATTTACGTTCGTCGAGATAGTTTCCCCAAATATCTTTGTCTATTCGTACACCTCTGCAGGCAGTGGTTGTACAGATTTGATATAGGAAGAAATATACAATATGCTCTCTGTACCTACCTCCAAATGATAATATTTTGTATGATAATTTAGTAGAGGTGATTCAACAACTCCCCCAACCTTTTCTCTTATTGGGAGATTTGAATGGTAGACATCCTTTATGGGGCGATGTTTTAGCAAACACAAGGGCAATAATTATATCATCAATTGTGGAAAATGAGGATGTGGATCTCCTTAATACAGGAGAGCCCACACATTTTCATGTCCAGACAGGTACCTTTGTCATGCATTGACCTATCAATCGCAAGCTCTAATTGCCTTCTCGATTTCGATTGGAGGACATTAGATGATTGGCATACTAGTGATCATGCACCAATCATTTATAAGCACCAACAATGGTCCACCTTCACAGAGATCGCCACGATGGAATCTTGACAAGGCAGACTGGGGTAGATTTCGTGAGCTAAGCGAAATTGAAGGGAATGCAGAACAGTTTGAAAATATTGATGATGGCCATAGACATGCTGAATGGAACCCTTCATACAGCGGAGTCAATTCAATTCCCAAAACAACAGGGTTATTCAAACGACGACCAGTCCACCCCGGGGTGGTCTTCAGAAACTACTGCCCGGGGCACAGAGCCACAGAAGGTCTTTAACCCGATTGCGCAGACGCCGTACTGAGGAGAATTTAATTACATACAAGAAATGTAGAGCACAGTTCCGTCGTGCCATGAAAGAAGCTAGGCGCCAGTCTTTGGGTGTCTTTTGTTTCCTCCATTAACAGTAGAACACCACCATCTTCTGTGTGGAGGAAAGTGAAAAAGATAGCAGGCAAATTCACCCCCAACCCACCACCATTGTTGAAGGTGAATGATCAGTATGTGACTGGAGCAACTGACGTTAGCAATGCCCTGGCGGATCATTTCTCAAATGTTAAATTCACGCAAAGTGTGAAGCAGCTCCTGGTCACCAGTTTAGGAGCAATGAAGAAAAGAAAATTTTAAATTTTGCAACAGGAAGGGAAGAGTCATACAACTCTCCTTTACTGAAAGAGAATTTGACTCCGCACTTGCTACATGTAATGATACAGCCCTGGACCCGATGAAATTCCATATGCAATGATTAAACATGTACCTGTTAATACCAAGTTGTTTATTTTAAGCATTATTAACAGAATATGGGATGATCATAGTTATCCAAGTGTTTTGGGAACTAGCCATTATTTAGCCTTTTTAAAACCTGGTAAGGATAAGTTTTTAGCTGCAAACTATCGACCAATTGCATTGACATCTTGTTTATGTAAGATCATGGAGAAGATGGTCAATGTAAGACTCGTATGGTACCTGGAAAAGAAGGGTATTTATCACCTATCCAGTGTGGATTTAGAAAAATGCATTCAACGACTGATGTGTGATGCGACTGGAATCCTCTATTTGTGAAGCCTTTGCTTCCAAACAGCACCATGTAACAGTCTTTTTGATCTTGAGAAGGCATATGATACTGCATGGAGATATGGTATACTTAAAACCATTCATGAATTGGGGTTACGAGGAGAGTTACCATTGTTCATTCAATCATTCGTTTCACATAGATTTTTTCAAGTCAGAGTGGGGGAAACTCTATCAGAGAGGAGATGTCAGGAAGAAGGAGTTCCCCAGGGTAGTGTGCTAAGTGTAACACTATTTGCACTAGCCATTAATGGATATCCTCTGTCATTCCCCAAGATATCTCTCAACATTATTTGTAGATGATCTCTCCATATCATTTGCTGGATCTAGAAAGTCGATGGTTGAGAGAAACTACAACTCTCAATTGACAAAATTATTCAGTGGGCTGATATGAATGGATTTTTAAGTTTTCGACAAACAAAACTACTGTTGTCCCATTTCTGTCGGATATATACATCAAAGGCCAACGGATCCCATGTGTAAATGAAGCTAGATTTTTAGGTTTGATATTTGATTGCAGGTTGACATGGGTTCCTCACTTAAAGGCGTTAAAAGTTAAGTTGTCCCCTTGAGGCTCTGAATCTTTTTTTTAAAAGTATTGTCACATACATCATGGGGGGCAGACCGCAAAAACTATTTTAAAATTATACAAGGCCTTAATTTTTTCTAAAAATTAGTTATGGGTGTGAAATATACTCCTCAGCCACCCCAAGCAGATTAAAGGTATTAGATTCTATACACCATGCTGGTATTAGGACTGTCTACAGGAGCGTTTAGAACTTCGCCTATTCCAAGTCTCCTTGTTGACGCTGGAGAATTTAACTTTAGACCTTTACCGAAAGTCTTCTATTATTCGGTATTGGTTTAGGTTGCAAAGACTTCCCAATTCTTTAGCTTGTCAGACTGCAAACTTTGTAAGGCATTTTTAGATATTTTGAGTTACACCCAAAATCTCCTCACCATTATGGTTTTCGGGTAAAACAATTAATAAACGGTCTTGATATAGCAAGAAATAGAGTTCTTCCATTCAAGATATCAGCAACCCTCCATGGAAATTACCAGTATATCTTTTTGTAAATATTTTTATTGGTATAAAAAAGAACATGACTGAATAGAAGCCCAGGTCTCTGTTTCGTGAACATGTCGAAGAACATAAGGAATCTACTTTTATATTTACAGATGGCTCCAAATCTGATGCTGGCGTTGGATTTGGAGTATATAGTGGTTCTTTTAATTGTAGAGGTGCACTTCCTCTAGTATCTTCCATATTTACCTGCAGAACTATAGGCATATTAACCGCTATTGAGAAAATAGCATTAAAAGATGAGGGCAATTTTACCATTTTTAGTGATGCAAGAAGTGTCCTTCAAGCTTTAGAAGTTTTTAATTCTAGTAACCCTTTGGTTTTAAAGATTTTAGAGTGGCTTTTTATTATTGGTCTGAAAGGCATAACTGTTCGATTTTGTTGGGTTCCGGCACACGTAGGTGTCCTGTGTGGAAATGAGGAGGCAGATTCACTGGCAAAGAATGCTGCAGCTGAGTTTGCTACCAAGAAGGTATCCCATTCCATGTAATGATTTTTACCTACAATTAAGAATTTTATTTGTTAATAATGGGCAAAAGCATTGGGAAAGCTTAGCCGATAATAAGATGAGAGAAATAACAAATGTTATATCCCTTGGAAATAAATAACGTGATGCCCCGAAAGTGGTAGACTATCTTTGTCGTCTCCGAATTGGTCACACTCGGATGACACATGAGTTTTTTGCTAGCTGGCCAACACCAACCATATTGTGACGACTGTTTGATACCCTTGACCGTGAAGCATTTGTTGACTGAATGCCCCACTTATAGCACGGAAAGAAATAGATATCTGTTTGAGGCTCGAGGTAAGGATGGCAGGTTCATCCTTGCCAAGATTCTTGGACATGATGTGTCATACAATGCAAGTGGCATTTTTAGATTTATTTCAGAAGCAGGTCTTCTGAAAGCTATTTAACTTTTACAATGATATTTGCTTTTATGGTTTTAATTGCATATAATTTTTATTCTTTATTTATAATAAACGATATTCCGGCCCCGTTACCAATGACCTTCGATGTCAGGATGCCAGAGAACTAACAATCATTCATTCATTGATCCTCAACCGGTTGTGTTTGAACAGATGAATGCCAAGTTAGCAGTATCTTGGAGCTTTTTGGCAAGTCTCTTTCGTCCCCTCTTCGCAGGCTCCTTTGCAGTCGCCTCTTCAGACTCAGACTCTCCATGACTCCTCTTCAGACGCCACTTCAGGCGCCTGGTCAGACTCCTTTCCTGACTCCGTCTATGGCGCCACGTCAGGCTCTCGCTCGAGCGCCACCTCAGCCGCCAACGCAGCCGCCAGCCAGCTCAGCCGCCCGGATTAGTCTCAGTACAGGCTCAGACGTCTTCTCCTACTTTCTCACACCCTCCTCGGACGCATCAGGGTGTGACTTCGCCGAACAGGATTCCTCTTCCGATGGAATGTTCGCCAGTTTCGTCGAAGGAAGCTTCGGATTTGGAGGAAGAAGGAGAAGGTCTTACAGAAAAAGACAAGCATTTGTCGGGGTATAAACTCCTTTTACGATCCTTTGTTGACAACTTTGGAGATTCTTTTGCGCCTTCCGTTCCAGTTTCTCCTAGTTCGCAGTGGAAAAAGGATAGTAAGCCTGACTCCTCGTCCTCGTTCATGCGTCTCGTCCCTCTCTATTTTCGGCTAAGAAAGCTATCAAGAAAGTTAACGCTTGGCTTTTGGAGAAGAGAACGGAGGGGAAAAAATGTTTTTTGTCTTCCCCCTTCGAGACTTTCGTCAAGGAGCCGTGTCTGGTATGACACTGGAGAAGTTTTTTCCCTGGGTGTGACTGCCTCCGCTCAGGGAGACTTTTCTATTCTTGTGGACTCTTCCGCTGAGCAGCCCTTAATACTGCTAAGATTTCTTTTCAACAATGAACTGGAGCATCTTTGCAAGAGTGTTTTCCGTGTTTTCGAAGTTGTTAGCTTCCTGGATTGGGCCATTGCTTCGCTGGCCAGGAAAGTCAAGTCATTGTTCCGACACGGCATACTAACCTTCGTCCTTTTTACATAGGAAGGTACTAGCGGCAGCTGGATAGGTCGTAAGCTTTCGAACAAGGGGTTCGGTAGTTAACTGCTTGTCCGACAGGCGCGCGCGCGTGACTGGTAGGTAAACAAAATCACTTTTGCTTTCGGCCTGCTGGCGTGTGGACGTGTATCATCGCTCTCTGCCCCGCTTTATCGTCGTTGCTTTCGCATGTTTTGTTGTGTTTTTTTTTTTTTTTTTTTTTTTTTCTTTTTCTATTTATCTAGTGAAACTGAATTGTAAGTACAATCATTTCATATTTATTTCCATTGAATTCAATTGTGAATTAAAGGATCTTGGTTTCACCACGCCCCCTCCCGTTACCCGAGTGCCGGGACTGAAGGGCGTAAGTGCGGGAATTCATTTTCCCAGAAATGATCCTCGTATTGTGTATGCTCGGTGCTGAGGGCGAGAGAGCGCTCGCTCCGAGCGTATATTTTGGTTGGAAATTTGTAGATGAAAATCGTAAGTAAGTGCTCTTTTCATATTTTTTTGACCTGTATGCTCGTTGCCGAGCGAATGCGCTCGGCACGGAAACTTATTCTGTATGGAAGTGGAATCGCAAGTACAGTATTCTTTTGCATTTTCAATATATTTATTTTGATTGTAGCAATACTCATTTTGGATCAGTTTCCGAGCTTTACCCCGGAAATTGATCTTTTCCCCTTTTTATTTGAATGAAGTGAAATCGCAAGTGCAGTTCTTTTTTCATTTTCATATTTTATTGAGATTGCATTGTTTACTGGGATCAATGTTTCCGCTATTTACCGGGAATTGATCCTTCCCCTTTTTATTTGTATGAAGTGAAATCGCAAGCGCAGTATTCTTTTTCATTTTCATATATATATTGATTGCATCAATTCATTATGGATCAAGGTTTCCATAAACCTTGATCCATAAAGGTAAGGAATGGATCCTTGTTTACCCTTGCGCTCGGTACCGAGGGCGCAAATGCGCTCGATCCGAGCCCTTATTCATTGTGAAGTGAATCGTAATGCAAGATTTTTTCATTTTATTCTTTGTATTATTGATTGCATCAATATTTATTTGGTTCAAGTTCCGCTCAGTCAGGAATTGATCCTTATGCCCTTGCATTCTGGGCCGATGGCACGATTGCTCTCGGGCTCTTATATTATTGTTGGGTACATGGGTGCTGTGCGGGGTGGGGAACGAGAACCCCCCCCGCTCAGCTCCCACAGATGGCCCTTCCCCTTGGGGGGGGGGAGGTTTATCGCGTTCTTCCCCTCGCCCGATCCGTCGAGCGCGGGGGGAGGCGCTCGGTGCCCGATGTACAATTGTATTCGGGGTCTTCCACTCGTTCGGAGAGGGCTCACCCCCCCGCGCGAGGGACTTCCCCCCCACTAATCGCTACTACTGTTATTTCCGCAGGTGCTACTGCCACGAGGGTGGACCTTGGTGAGGTATGGGCGTCCTTCCATTTGCAGGGCGTGCTAGTGTCCAGGGGCTGCGGTTCTATGTCTGGGGCCTACTGCGGTCACCCATGGATGGTGACCACGCTCCAGGTGACGACGTCCCTCCTCACCTGGTGTAATCACCTCACGTGGTAACAGTCTTGCCTACAAGCCGCTGTGAAGTGCCGTTCGCCGTACCGAAGAGGGGGGCGTGCCGCCGCCGCTCGTGGTTGCCGCGCTGCAGCGACCACACTTCCGCTGCCCTAGAGCTCGCCCCTGGACCTGCCGCCGGTACCAGGATGTTTGCTAGCTGCTGCTCCACTTCCTGTGTTCCCGGTGCTGCCTGCCGTACCTGCCGATTCTGGGCTGACTGCCATGCAGTTTGCTGCGTGGCATGTCCCTACCGTTGCTGCGCTGCCTGTCGGCTGTCCCTGCCGTTGCTGCGCTGGCGGTCCTACCGATGCTGTGCTGGCTGTGCCTGCTGTTCCTGAGATGCCCATACCTGCTGATGTCGTCCCTGTTTCGTGGTGGTACTACCCCAGACTTTGGTCTGTCTGTACAGGTGCGTCCGGGCCCTGTAGCTTCGGCTACAGCAGCCCCGGCTCCGCCCTGGATAGCAGATCTTACGTCTGTCCCCCCCCTGAGGAAGCTGACGAAGAAGAGGAGGAAGGTGTCGTCGTCGTCGTCTTCATCTTCTTCATCGTCGTCGGCTGCCGCCTCTTCCCCTTCGACTTCTAAGGCTTCACAGCCGAGGAAGAAGAAGGTTGCCTCCTCCCTCCTAAGAAGTCTCCCTCGGGAGCTTCTCGGGACCCGTCTCACCTAGGTGGGACGGGAGGGGGGTTCCTTCCGCTGGTCCTCCTGCTCCTTCGGGAGCGGGGCCCGTCTCTTCTTCCGCAAGGAAGAAGACTACGGGGACCAGGAGGGGTACCGGCTAACACCGGTACTTCCTCGCCTGGTGTCAGTGGTTCTGCCACTGCATCAGGGTCCGTCTCGGCCTCTCGTTTCGCGGGAGGTACCGAGTGTACGGTCGCCTACCAGCGACCGTGCAGCCAGGAACCAGAACTCTGAGTCCGCTCAGCGTTAGGTTCACGGCACGGGGCTTGGAAGACTGGTGACAGCCGCTCACGCGACTCTCACCAGACCAGCTCTCACTCTCGCGGTGAACAGCTGGCTACCCGGGGACGTGACGGTCCACGACCGGCCACGGGCTGAGGCTGGGAAGAGGTCCTCCCGTTCGCCGGTACCAGCCACGGCTGGAACCAGCGACGTGACGTGCCGTGAGGACAAGCACCGGTCTCACTGTGACAGTGGAGCCTGCAGGTCGCCTGACCGTCGCTCTCACAGAGAGCGATCGGGTATGGCAACCAGCACCAGCTCTTCTGACACTCGAGATCGGGGCCGCTGTGCTCAGTCCAGCCGTTCTCCACAGCGAGACGGTTCGACAGGCCTGCAGCTCGATCGCCACCACGGCGTTGACGATCGCCTGCAGCCCTCCAAGCCCCCTGCTGGTTCTGCCAGCGAGCGAACAGGGGAGCGTCAGGTCTGGCCTCTCCCGTACCTTCAACCTCCTCGGGGTTTTTACACCGGGAGGAGGCGAGGTATTGAGGAGGTTATCGTTGAGGGTGCGCCCCTCACGATCCCACCACGACGCCCTACGTGCCAGGCACGGTTCTTGGACCGGCCCAGGACGTATGCGCAAGTGGATGGGGAAGAACCGAGAGGGCTGTCGCTGTTTTCCCCTTCTTAGGAGGAAGGTTTTCTCGGAATATGCTCTTGTTCGAAGGGCTTAACGGTCCCACTCTGCAAGATGCTGTGACTTCCGAGATCCAGAGAAACTTTGCCGAGGGTTATGGCGCTGATTCGTCAGCACAACGACCTCGGGGAAGGATCGCCGCTCCCACCAGCAGAGCCACGTCTCGGCTTCGAGTCGTTTTTGGGGGGCCCGAGAGGGAAACAACCCAAATCGAACGGTGGGTCTGCCGCGATCGGAGCTTGCCGACTGGTGTTGAACCAGGTAGTCTCTCGTCTCCGGACAAGAAGGCTCTCTCATTTCTGGCCGGTCGAACAAGCTTACTTCACCTCCTCTACTGCGACAGAGGCGTTTCTACGTGTCTTCGACACCGTATTTGAATACCCCTTCGGTCCTCCTGAGAGGTTTCGACCTCGACGAGGACTGGAATGAGTCGGAGGACGGTATCGGCTCTCTCCTGTCAGGTGTCGATCAGCCCCACCCAGACGACGTTCACAGTGGCGGCAGATCCTTACCTACAGTATGAGTTCGTAACCCTCCTCGGGAAAACGTTTTCTCCTGACGATACGTTTTCCCAGGCTCTGAGAGGCCATCGCCGTAAGGCGATGGCTGCTCCTTTTCTTCTCCAACTGCTAGTTCCGCTGGGAAGGCGAGCCAGTATCCATTCCTCCCCCATTCCCTCTCTCCTTACGGCTACGAGGGAAAGGGGAGGGATCCTACAGAGATTTCTCTGTAAGATCCCACGTTAGGGGCTGCGCTACCGGGGGGACCTTCGGGTCCTACCTGACGTAAGCCCCGGTCGTTGAGGAGGGATCCTGCCCCTTTCTCGATTTCTACGGGAACATCGGAGGGACCACCAGCCCGGATATCGTTTGACGAATTCGGTGGGGTTTCGCAGAGTGCTTAGAATTCTAAACGGAATTTCTAGCGCACTCAGAGTGTTCGAGTTTTTTACGATCTCCAAACACTTAGGCCGAGACCCCACAGGTCCAAAGTGAGCGAGAATCCCCGATAATTGTTACACGATAATCGGAAACCTCGCTTATGCTCGAATTCCTGTAATTTCTAGCTTTTGGAAGAAGACTGCTGCTGAAAGAAGGAGTATCCTTCACAGTAGGCGATTAACCTGGATAGAGAAGAACGGACGGGAAAACTTCCAGTTTGGCTTGAACTATCGTCTTCGGTATTCTGTTCACCATTGAAGCTTTTCCTTTGGGAAAGACTTCTCCTTCACTCTCTTGGAACCTAGAGAACGAAGGCGGTCGATCTCCAATCCTTTATTCCTTTCATCCTCGAGGGGAAAAGAATTTTAGGATGGAGGTCGTTTGTACAGAACCTACAAATATACTACGTATATTACCCTCGCGACATGATTCTGTAACAGTTGAATTGTCCACCCCCGGGGGGGTAGGCGCATACCGTAGTTAACTCTACGGTTTGTGACCGAGACGAAATTGTTATCTTAATTGAACTGCAACTCGGGGTTGCCTGCAAACCTCCCAGCAGTTATCAGTTTCGATTTTAGATACTTGGTATTGTCATGACAACACCAAATCAGCTTTTGTATTTACCGAAATCCGTTTCGTTTAAATATAATTGCTCGAGCGTATTCTTTATGCTCGATGGTTCTAGCCGAACGCATTCCTTCGTGGAATAATGGATTAACTGGCAACTCAGGATGACGAGTCACCGAGAGCTACTGCGTATTGAACTGCCTGATAGCGGCTCAGTATCAGCTAGGTCTCGGAGATGCACGGTCGGTTACGTCTCTCTCTCCCCTGGTTTGTTGACTACCGAACCGTATCTCTGCCCAACAATCATGGACTTAGGTTCTCTGATTAACGGGATTCTCGCAATAATGAAGGACCATCTACTGCTGTGACGCTCGATTTCATCGCCTTCGACATTGCGAGAATTTTCAACAGAGATATCTCTTGGACTCTTTCATCTTTCTGTTTACCGCACGGTAACAGAAGTCTGTACTAGTCAACCGCTGCATCGCACCGCGATAATGCGAATGATTTTTGGCAGACATCTGAGTTTGTCTTCAAAATATCTCGTATTCGTTAGGTGTGCAATTATTCATTGCTCGCCCCGAATTAACAGATATGTCAGAAGACATCGCCTACTCTCCGACCTGACAGCTCTAACTTTCCAAATGTTCAGCCCATGAGAAGCAGTTCTTCAGGCAGTATTTCCCTGTCTTCATTACTGAAAAGCGCTCCGCTTTTATTGCAACTACGATCCTCACCGGACAGCAATGAATAGCGGTTAGCGTTCTCAGTCTTTGTAGCACAGGTTCAGAATCTTGAGAATCCTTCTCTCGGTTCAGCTGCGAAGACGTAGGTTGCATTTTCTGTACACCTTCGTCTTCAACGACACATAGTGTTGTTTCTCCTTAGCCGAGAATCAACTATACTATGTGGAGATATCTTGCCATCAAGGACCTCGTCTCTAGAGGCAATTGACTTTCGCCTGTTGGGCACATGCCTTAAGAGAGTCATCAACCTGCCTTCTGGCATCGGTGACGAAACAAATATTTGTTTAGTCTCTTGCAGAACCTCTTAAGGCGAAGGTCACGTGGACTTGCTCTGGGTGCTTGGACAACTTGCCATCCTACCGAACGCAGTCAGTCGGCAGCTGTCAGAGCAGCCCAAGTCTGTTACGAACTTCGCTGTGGACTTTAGTTGGGGCGGTTTGTTCCATAACAATCTTTTCTTCGTCCTAACGGCTTGTCACAGTACCCATACCATCGACACCACCATTGAGTGTCCCCCCCCGGCGTCCTATCCACTACCGAGAAGAACAAGTTCGCTGCAGACGGATAGACCAGTATGGGTACAGGACATCACCGAAGTCGAGAAGAGGGATAGGTCATACGACCATTCCCTTCTTTTCCTCTGAGGTAATGGCATGACTTTTCCTGCGAAGTCAAGCTTCCAGGGGATGGGGATTCGTGACGCTCGATTTCGTACCGAATTCGTAGCGAAGACTCTGAACCCTTCGGTTCCTGACGATCGGTTAGAGTCCTTCACAATCCCCTCCCTAATGGACTTCACCGCCTTCGATGCGAAGGAGATGCTGCTTTGTCCTGTGAAAGCGCGACCGCGCTTTTTTCTGAAGAAAACTCGACATCCCAGATGAGTGTTGAAGACTCTTCGTCAGCACCAAGATGACCTAGAAGTACCACTCCCTCGAGTTACACAAGAACTTCTCCATGGCGCAGGTACTGAAGGCAGGGGTCTGGTACAACCAGACCACCGGCACCTCCTTCTACCTTTGGATATTGCCCACAGGTCCTTGGATCGTTTTCCTTAGGACCCGTGGTGGCTGCTCAACACGTTGTCTAGCTACCCAGAACCCAACCCTAGCAGGCTGAACAGCATCGAGTCCTGGTGTGACTGTAAGAATAGATAAGTGAATGAAGAGAGTGACTGGCTTCTCTTCCTATCTTTTTCTCCCCCCTCTACCTGTGGGTAGAGGGATACGGTCATCACCTTGCTGGATAAGGACGAGATGCCGGTGAGCTACTCGACAGAGCCCCATCCTATCCCTTTCACTAGGGATGGGAGCGAATATCCACCACTTCCTCCTACAAGGGGGGGGAATGGGGGGAATGGATGCCAACAAGAGACAAACCATAACTTTATGTTGCCTCTTGCAAATAGGAACTTGTTCTTGTTTGCTGGTAACAAGAGATACGCTTGCCTCTCTCTTAGTACTTGGGTCCAGAGGTCTGACCATTGATCCTGCGGTGCACACCCCGATCAATCGGACAGAGGCTTGGATCCCTCCCTCGCTCTTACGACCAGGGAGGCATTCCTTAAGGTTGGGCGACAACACCGGTTCTGTTCACAAAAGACTCAGATTCCTCCCACCAAGAAGTGAGTCTTCCTATTGTAAAAGGACCGAAGGTTTGTATGCCGTGTCGGAACAAATGACAATTTGTCCAAAATTGCATTTTTCCTAACTATACAACCTTGAGGTCCCCTTTTACAACATAGCCCCACCTCATGCCACCCCTCACTCTGCAGTTTTTGCTTGGGCCAAAAGAAAAGCAAAAGTGATTTGTTTACCTACCAGTCGCGCGCGCAGCGCCTGTTCTTGGACAAGAAGTTAACTACCGAAAACCCCTTGTTCGAAAGCTTACGACCTATCCAGCTGCCGCTAGTACCTTCCTATTGTAAAAGACCTCAGGTTTGTATAGTTTAGGAAAAATGCAATTTTGGACAAATTGTCATTTTGGACTTTCGGGAGGAGCAGTTGAAGGATTTGCCTCGGTACTGGATTGTATCGATAAAGGCATCTGTGATGGAGCTTCGGAGCTCGCTACCATTTTCGCCTCTGGAGTGTTGAAGAAGAGACAGCTTTGTGTCTCCTTCTTGTCGAAAGGGGTTTTTATTTAATCGAACCAAGAAGTCTGCCTACTCTTCTCCTTTGGACAAGAAATACCTTTTTCCGCAAGAGATTGTGAGCGAGATCGCTCAATCTTTAACACAGAAAGCGACCCAGGATCTTTTATCACAGTCAGTGAAGAAGCCCAGGAAGATAACTCTGGTTCTTTCTGCTTCTCGGAGTGCTCCCTCCACGGAAAAGCTCCTAAACCATTTCGAGGGAGAGCTCCCGTTCGCATCTTTCTCCAGGTTTCGTGGGAGAGGTAGAGCCTCTTCTAAAAACCACTCCCTCTGCCATCAAGAAGTAGGCCCGTAGTCCTCCACACAGCAGTAGGAGCCAGATTACACCTTTCTGGCAGACCTGGTTTCATCTCGGAGCGGATCCTTGGACGGTCCAGGTCCTGAAAGGAAGGATACACCATTCCGTTAATCAAGCAAGCTCTCACAGAATTTCCTGTGAATTTGTCAGCCTACTCGGAGAACTCCGAAAAATTTGCCGCCTCCATCAAGAAGTTTCTCCGCCTTACTGGCAAAGAGGGCCATAGAGTTAGTGGACTCTCCGCAGGAACCAGGATTTTACAATCGCCTTTTCCTGGTAAAGAAGGCCACGGGGGGTTGGAGACCGGTGTTGGACGTCAGTGCCCTTGAACGTCTTTGTCCTGAAGACGAAGTTTTTCTATGGAAACGACGCCCAATCGGTTATTAGCAGCGCTTCATCCTGGAGATTGGATGGTTTCCATAGACCTTCGGGACGCTTATTTTCATATTCCGATTCATTTGGAATCGAGAAGATTCCTGAGATTCGTGTTCCAGGGCCGCATTTATCAGTTTCAGGGCCCTCTGCTTCGGCCTGTCGACAGCTCCACAAGTGTTCACCAGAGTTCTGTCGTCAGTAGCAAAGTGGCTTCATCTAGACGGATACGAATATCCATGTATCTAGACGATTGGCTTCTCAGGGCAAGGTCCAGACAGAAGTGTGTGAGGACCTACAAAAAGACTAAGGCTGACGGAAAGCCTAGGTTTGCTAGTAAACAAGGAAAAGTCATGTCTCACTCCTTCTCAGGAGATAGTTTATTTAGGAGTGAGACTGAATTCAGTTCTTTTTAGGCTTTTCCGTCTCTCCAAAGGATCGACTCTTGCCTGACAAAATAGACGAATTTCTCGTCAGACAAAACTTGCTCGGCGAATCAGTGGATGAGCCTTTTAGGAACCTTGGCTTCAATAGAGCAATTTGTAAGTTTGGGCAGGCGCAACATGAGACCACTTCATTTACTTGAGCAGAAGTGGCAAAGAAGAAGTTACCCAGACTCCTTCGTGTTTCCCATCTCGGAAGGAATCAAACAGGACCTCCTTTGGTGAAAATCAGAAGGGAAGGCTTGTCTCTAAGCCAGTTGAGCCCCAACCTTACGCTTTTGGTTCAGACGCATCGGACAAAGGGTGGGGAGCTACTCTGGGGAGAAAGAAAGGAGTGTCGGGACTTTGGCAGATTCATCAGAGAAGCTGGCACATAAATCTAAGAGTTGAAGGCAATTCATTTGGCTCTAATGCACTTCAAGACAGTGGTGAAGAGGGAAAGTAGTGCTGGTTCAAGCAGACAACACCACGGCTCTCTCTTACATCAAAAAACAGGGTGGGACACACTCGTTCTCTCTGTGCGAGGCGGCGAGAGACCTACTCATTTGGGCGAAAAGAGAAACAAGGTTGTCTTGAGCACAAGATTTTATTCAAGGCTCGAAGAATGTAAAGGCGGACATTCTCAGCAGGAGAGGACAAGTCCTCTCCACAGAGTGGACAAGTCCTCTCCACAGAGTGGACGTTACATCCTCAAATATGCAAGAAGCTTTGGGGGATTTGGGGATGTCCTCAGTTGAATCTCTTCGCCACAAACAAGACAGCTCGTCTACCACTGTATTGCTCCCCAGTTCCAGACGAGGAGGCGTTTACAGTGGATGCCATGCTTCTGGACTGGTCAAATCTGGATCTGTATGCCTTTCCACCTTTCAAAATGCTAAGATTAGTTCTGGCAAAGTTCAGAGGTCATCAGAACGTCAGGATGACTCTGATAGCCCCCTTTTGGCCGGCCAGGGAATGGTTTCCGGATCTACTACTGCTGTTGACGGACTTTCCGAGAGAGTTACCGTTAAGGAAGGATCTACTCAGACAGCCCCACTTTCTGAGGTTCCATCACAACTTGTCCGCTCTTCGACTAGTCGCCTCAGACTGTCGAGCATTTCCTCAGAAAGAGAGGATTTTCAAAGAGAGGGTTCAAGGACTATTGCTAGACCCAGAAGAGAATCCTCTGATCGAGTGTACCAAGCTAAGTGGGTCCAATTCAGAGCTTGGTGCAAAGAAGAAGGAATTTCGTCTTCTAAGACCTCTATAGCTCAGTTAGCTAACTTCCTTCTTTTTCTTCGTTGAGAATAAAGAAGAAGCTTTCTACCCAGACAATTAAGGGGTTATAGAGCTATGTTGTCTTCTGTGTTCAGACATCGAGGATTAGACATTTCTAATAATCAAGACCTCTCAGACCTGATTCGTTCCTTTGATACGACCAAGACAAAGGAGTCAAGAACAGTAGCTTGGAAACCTGGATCTAGTTCTTAAATGGCTGATGTCAGATAGATTCGAACCGATCTCCTCTAGTTCTTTTAGAGATCTGACCAGGAAGACACTTTTTCTTTTGTGCTTTAGCATCAGCTAGAAGAATCAGTGAGCTGCATGCTATTGATAAGAGAGTTGGATTCGCTAAGGGCAATGCCATTTGCTTATCAATGCTGGGGTTTTTTGGCTAAGAATGAAAATCCCTCACGTCCTTGGCCTCGTTCCTTTCTCTATAAAGAAACATTTCGGAGTTAGTGGGGCCTAATGAGCCTGAATGTCTTCTCTGTCCAGTGGGAGCACTTAGACATTATGTGCAAAGGACCAAAGGTATAAGAGGTAAGAGTGATAACCTGTGGTGTTCAGTGAAAGATCCTTCTCGTCCTCTTTCTAAAAATGCGCTCTCCTTCTTTTTAAGGAATTTTTTATTTCTGAGGCACACGGACAATCAGGACTCAGATATCAAAGTGTTTTAAAGTCAAAGCTCATGAAATTAGAGCAGTGTCTACGTCTATGGCCTTTAGACGTAATCTGTCTTTGAAAGACATTATTAAATCTACATATTGGAGAAGCAATTCTGTCTTCGCATCTCATTATCTGACAGATTTGCAAACCACATATTGAAATTGCAGTACATTGAGGCCATTCATTGTGACTGACACGGTATTGGGTGAGGGAGAGAAGGATGTATCCCATCCTCACTAACTTTTCTCCTTGATTATGTTTTTTTGTATTTTTAAGGTTGTCTGAAGATACAGGAGTTTTTTGAGTATCTTTCAGTCTTTTAATGTCTTGGT
>NC_087202.1:45260366-45261774 GCF_015104395.2 Macrobrachium nipponense | reverse complement strand
GACCTACCGGTAGCGTGTGCCGCGAAATTTGAAATTCTGTCGGAGACGACGGAGTCTATAGCTAAGTATATATCTGTCAGGTAAGTATGTATAAAACTTTATTGTAACATGACAATATCATTTTTATGGTTGTCTGAGGAGTGGTCTGGTTGAGACGGCACCCTCAGTCTAGCTAGATAGGAAAAATATCTAGTCTTCAAGGTTAGGTGGTTAGGTTGAGTAAGGTTGCAGTTAACCCTTAAACGCCGACTGGACGTATTTTACGTCGAGATAAATTGTCTGTCGGGTGCCGACTGGACGTATTTTACGTCGACATACAAAAGTTTTTTTTAAAATTCGCGGAAAAATACTTATAGGCCTACCAGCCTAAAACTTTTGAATCACGCGCCTTGGGGGATGCTGGGAGTCCACGGATCAAGGCCTTGTTTTGTTTTGAAGCGTGACCCAGGTGCGCATGCGCGATATCCCTTCTTCTCGCTCCAGCCAGCATCAGTAGCGCACCATCCGAGCAGCGATCTTTCGTGAAAAGCGTGTTTTTCTGGACTTGTGCGAGACTTTGAGCATTTGTATTGCTACAAGACATTCCTAGATATGTCTCAACGACGTGTGAACCGTGAAAGGCGCGTTTTACCCGTCGGAAGGGATCGTGTAAGGCGAGTTTTGGACATGGATGCTGGCGAGGGGCCAAGCACCCAGCATGACCCCGCGCCTCAAG
Source organism: Macrobrachium nipponense (assembly GCF_015104395.2). Lineage (NCBI taxonomy): Eukaryota > Metazoa > Arthropoda > Malacostraca > Decapoda > Palaemonidae > Macrobrachium > Macrobrachium nipponense. The sequence continues at coordinate 45,261,059 of NC_087202.1, read as the reverse complement.
GCCGTTCTGTGCGGCCACGTGTGGCTGAAAGTGTTTCGGGAACACATCGTTTGCATTTGGTTACCCCTAGAAAGCATGTGGGCGTCCTTAGGGGCATTCGTAGGCATTTGGGGGGAGGCCCTCCAACCAAGGGACATAGACGAATATCTTTCGGAGCTTGATCGGGAACATGTCGCAAGTCCTCATTTTGATGGCGGATGGTCATCGAGTGATGAGGACATCAGTCCCGATGAAAGTGAGGATGAATATTTGCCCCCAATGTCCGTTCGAGGCTCACATCCCGAAAGTGAGCTCGAATTCAGTGCATACGAGGGGGAATCTGAGGGGGAGGGGAGGGGGAGGGTGGGATACGGGCTCAAGTTTTATCGCAGAGGACGATACAGAAAGTGAGGGCCTAAGTGAGGGTGATGGGCCAACAGGGGGGGGGTAGTGTGCATCGTTGCCCGCACCCGTGCGCGTGCGCGCGCATGGGCACGTAGAAGGTCGGCTCGTCGCGCCAGCCAAGGTGAAGGTCGGTCGTCGGAGAGTGACGAGGGGTGACGGAGGACCCCACCCCTCCTAACATGCACCCCTTCACGGCAACCCCTGGGATGACCGTACCAGTACCCCTGACTGTTTTGGGATTCATCCAGCTTTTCCTGACGCGGGAATTGCTGGAATACCTGGTACACGAGACGGTGGACTACGCTCGGT
>NC_087202.1:45217866-45255366 GCF_015104395.2 Macrobrachium nipponense | reverse complement strand
TTACCGCTCCGGCGTTAAGGGTTAATTAAAAGGGGAATAGGGGATAGTGCAGAAGTCTAGTCACGTTTGTTGGTCTCGCCCGTTTGACAGACTCTATTGAGTGGTTTCAGCATAGCAGTCTCATCTTGGCTGGCGCTCCTAAGGGAAAGCGACTCAAGAGGCAGGAACTTTTGAAGTCAGCTACCTTAGCAGGTAAGGAATCAAGGTTATAACCTACAACTTTTAGTTGTTTGTTTCCCCAACGATGTTGGCTGTCTTTCACCCACCTCCAAATGTGTGAATCAGCTATATATATATAACTGCCAGGTAAGTTCTATTCATAAAAATGAAGTATTTATGATAAAACAAAGTTTTATGAATACTTACCTGGCAGTTATATATATATTTTAAGCCCCACCCACCTCCCCTCAGGAGACAGGTCGGGCAAGAGATGATCTGTGGAATAGAAAATGGGAATGGTTCCAAGTACCACCCTGTAAGGGTTGTTAACCACCTAACCGGACACCTACCACTCGGCGGTTGCCGCGAGTTTTGAAAAATCTGCCGGACCGATAAGAGACTATAGCCTATATATATATAACTGCCAGGTAAGTATTCATAAAACATTTGTTTTATCATAAATACTTCATCTTTTGTTGTATCTCGAGGTACTACTGTAATATTTCATTCAGATTGACTGTAATTAACCCCCACGATCCAGTACTATACACTGCGAAATACATTGGACGCTAATCCCTAGTGGATGTTGTATCCGCGTTTACGTTCCTTGCAGTTCATGCGGACTGCCTCTGTAGAAATACCAGGGTAATTCCTGGTTCCTAAGCGCTCACTCCACAAACACAGTTACGAGCAGCAGACAACGACACTGTTTATGAGGTGCAAAGCTTTATACCCTTAATTGTTTACTCATTATTTTAGTTTAACTTTACTTTGTTACTTTAAAATGTTTATTTAATTCATGTCTATTATCCCTTTTTTGCAACCAAATTACCCCGACAAATTACAGATATTTCTAAAGTAGATACAATACAAAGTTTCTAACCTTGTCGTCATACATCTGGCGGCCAAAAACCATTGCGGAGCAGACGACGGATTAGTGGATTATAATTTGTTTTTTTTTGCACTTTTTCATTGATTTAAGTCTATGTTAGTATTTTGATTTTTATTAATAACTGTATGCCAGAAATAAATGTAACCTTTAATGTTTGCATGCTAAGAATGTCAACATTATCGTTGCCACATTAGTGGAGCTTCACACAAACGGCGATGCATTATTATAAACTGTTTCCATAAATTCTAGTTTGTCATAGTAAGCAGTAAGATAAAATTGCTTAATATTTCTGTGTATATACTTTCCAATACATAGGCTAATTTCACCAATTTCCACGTTTTATGTAAGTCTTACACCCAGTCACACACCAATTGGCAACAGGGAGAGAGAAGGGAAGGTGAAGGAAGGAAGAAGGACAGGGGTGGTGGTGGAGGTGGGGGGAGAGGGTAGGTGGAGCTTTTTAATGCTGTGTTCATTTCCATATCTGGATAATGGAGTTTTTGTCTCTTGGTACAAGGACAAGTGTCGTTATCTTTACGATTAGTGATTCACGATACCCTATAAATTTACAGCACTGGGTGAATCACTATAGCAAAAAATCTTGTTCTGATACGAGTGTTCGTTACAGAAATATTGCCAAAAAACGTGCTTGCAGTGTCTCTGAAACCCATGGTAGATATGCTGCTTAGTTGTCAATCAAGTTTTTTGTAACCAAGTATTTTTTTACAAGCCAGCTATTGTATACATTTTTATTTTTCTCAATCAAAACATATGCTTCTCAATGCTAACATTCCTCTTTGACGACTTTATGGTCATGCAGTAAGCCATAATTTCTTATGGTGCGAAAACACAGAGGCCCAGGGAGCGAAAGCGATTGCGTCACACGACGGCGGTAATCCGGCAGTAAAACATCTTCATATATCCAAAAAGTAAATAATAAAGATATATATGCGCATTACAATCATAACAATTACATGAATAGCTGATAACAATCTGCATGAATAACTGGTAAACTGTTCTGCAAGAAAGTTGAGTATAGCAATTCATTTACAATTGGTACGAAAGTCAAGATGTTGTGACGTCAGACTACGAGACTTAATAAACCTTCTAATTCCGAAAAATAATGACTTAAATTTGAGTCAGGAATCAAGTTACTTTTTCAATAATTAATATTTTCAAATTAATCATCATAAATATGTAAAATATTGATGTTTTACTATTTATTTAAATAATTATCGAAGTGCACGGTTCGTCGTCTTCTACCAAAACCGTAGTTTCCTTCAAAACATCGTGGCAAGGGACCGTTTTACGATTGCTGTGATGAAAGTGCCCCAGCTTCTGTGGGTACAAGTGGTGTGCGGATTTAGCACAGGAAATGGTTAGTTTATTGACACAAGTGACTCCGCAAACATCGAGATGTCGTCAATCTTCTAAAGTATTTTAATCTTTACTAAAAATTTCAAAAGCGTTTTGGTGTTGTGGGCCTGCGTTTGCCACCCTTTTCATTACCCTGTTTAAATCTTAAAATATGACCTTAATTTCTAACTTTGGAGAAAATACTTACTTCGAAAGGAGAGTAGAGGTCTTTAGCTCCTTCTCTCACCAACAACAGCTCGTGACTGATGACCATCTCCGGTATTAGGACGCGTTAAAATGACTTTTTCGGAGGGTGGCCAGCTGAATTAGATTCCAGTCTTAACCCAACCACCGTGGAAACAACAGATATGGGGAAACACAGCAATGGATCCATCGTCATCACGTGGATCAGCCTTATTCACTCGATATTTGATTGGTGAAACAAGAATACAATTACAGGTAGTTGTCGACTTACGACCGCAATTGGTTCCGACCAACCAGTCATAAATCGATTTGGACGTAAGTTGGCCAATGTTAATTTACCAAAGGAATATTAGGCTAACCTAGCCTACCCTAGGGTAATTGGTACCATCTTTACATCTAGGGTAGCCTAGCTTACACTACACAGCATACTTTATACATATATGGCATAGTAATTTATTAATTTCAGCAAATTCTCTAGGTTCAATGCACTTTTGCTTATAATAATTCAGTACAAAGAGAAATTGGATAACATTTAACAAGTTAGCCTCACTTATACATATGTTGATGTTATCGTGTACGTACATATATCGTACTTAAATTTATGAATACAGTAGCCTAGCCTACAGTATACTACTGCATATACGGTATAATTCAGTAATTTATTAGCCAATTTTGGATGTTCAATGCATTCTGACTATGATATCATAGAAAAAAAATTGGACACAAAATGGAAATCAGATTCGGACTGACATCGGCATTACTTACCCAATTGAGCGATGTTAGGCTGCTTTAGTTAATTAATTTAGCAATCTTTTTATTTTTCTTTAGACACTATCATATTTCATAGTTGTTATGATTTCTTTAAATTTTTATACCATTTGTGCCGTCTCTACACATTGCATTGTCATACGTTACGTACTTTTGTGAAGTTCAAGTCAAACCTGTTTCTCTACACATCATACTGTTTCTTATTGCAACGTTTGTCAACATACGTATGTACAGACAAAAAATACAATTGAAAAACTAGTAAATCAAAATTAAAAACTTATTGACTGCTGGCATCACTGGTGCTTGGCTGTGACGGGAGGAGTTGTTCATTTTATAAACATGGTGGAGCTTTGTCTGGATTGCTTGTTTCTTTTTTTCGTTTTTTTTCTCATGAACATTATGCAGTTGGAATCTGTTCTTGAACCTCTTGAAGCACCCAACACTTGCCAAAAGTTCTTGATTGTAGTCTTCTCCAGCATGTTCCTTCAAAGTCTGAAACAGACTTCTAGCCATTGTCTGCACGGTAAAAAGGCTTAACGGTGTTTGTTTTTTAATTGATCTTCCATCCAAACGTTCAACAATTTTTCCATTTCATGGATAGGCCCGGTACGTATCTTTGTAATCAGTGTCGATCGCATGGGTGCAGAACCTTTCACAGCTTCACAAATCCTTTCTTTGTCTTTCAAAATCGTAGACCCAGTAGAGTGCGATAACTTCATATCACGTGCGATCACATTAACTTTCTTTCCTCCTTCGAACTGTTTTATCATTGTCATTTCTGGGCTCAGCTCGTGTCGGCCTATGAAAGGATCCTTAATATCATTCTTTCTAGGCAAAATTAATCTAAATCTTACCAGAGAAAAACAAAATTAAGAAAATGTCAGTAAAACCGACTCGCTCACTCTATAAAAAGAAGTGTCGGTATGAGAATAGGGGCGAGTGGGAACACTACCACGAGTCATTCACCATTTAGACCTTCCAATCCAAAATCCCCACTAGCGAGAGCTGATACTAAGGGTGATGCGGCCGCTACTACTACTACTAAGGACGCCACGGACAGCAGCGCCCCTAGCGGTCATCCTTAATATTTAGCAGTACGCGTTGGACGCATTTTTTCATGTGTGCTAATCTCTTGGATTTATCTCCACTTCTTTACCATGGAACGTGCTGCCATCGCATCGGCTAAGTTAAGTGCCTCAATAAGTAGTATTTTACTGTATTTTAGTCTTCCAGGAACCAGTATTTTCCTTCTAATAGGTCTATACGGTTTCGGTTTCACGGTCGGCTAGTGGCGGCGCCATGCTGCCTCATGTCTAGAATTCCCGGTCTTCCATACTGGGACTTCTTGTACTTATGGGCTTACTATATCACGTTCATCGTTTTTACATCGTATTTTAGCTAGGTTAGCCCGTTTACCATTCTCTTAGTTTGGTTTATTTAGGGCTATTCTGTATTCTGGCCCAGCATCCCAGCTCTTGCTCTTCATCGGCTATCGCTGGCTCCGAGTAGTCCTCTGTTCCTCGGAACAGTTTGCCTCCTCCTGGGCTTCTTTTCTTTTACTAAAAGTGTCTTTTGTTCATGAGACTTACTTGGCAGATATATATATAGCTGTATTCTCCGAAGTCCGACAGAATTTCAAAACTCGCGGCACACGCAGTGGGCGGCCAGGTGGTAGTACCCATTCCCGCCGCTGGGAGGCGGATATCAGGAACCATTCCCATTTTCTATTCATATTTTTTTCTGTCGCCGGTCGGTAAACACCTGTTTACAGACCTCCGCCCAGGATTTTTGGATTTAACTCGTTATAAGTATCTGGATTGTCTTTTGGTTTTGACTCTTGGATTGTTGGGGATTGGCATACGCGATAGTGGACTGTTTTTGGATTTTTGGATTTTGGATTGGCTTTTATATGAACGTGATGTCGGGATCAAGTTCAGTGAGCTTCAGAGTGTGTGTGAGGAGTGATTGCAAGGTGAGGCTACCGAAAGCATCGGTAGACCCCCACCACAGGAAAAAATTTTTTTTTTTTTGTTTTTTTTTTTTTTTATTTTTTGTATGTGGGGTGTAGGGGGCATGTTTGTTTGCTGGTTGATCGTTGCATTGAATGCAAAAGTTTGACTGAGGATGAATGGAAGGTGTATGAATCTATCGGCGTAAGTTGGAGCGCGATAGGATCAGGAGGTCTTCCTCTAAAAGCGGTTCTACGAAAGGTAAGGGAAGTAACATTTCTCCTATATTAACACCAGTAGAATTTGCTTCACCTAATCCTGTGTTGTGCCTGAGGGCCCTAGTTCTGTGTCTGGAGAAGGTAATCGCCCCTTTCTCTAATTCTAGAGTCATTGCGCCACTCTAGAGTCCAAAGTGTTGGCCCTTGAAAACGGCTCGATTAAAGTGTGTGATCGTGCCCCTAGTGTTGTGGAGGGGGCGTCAGATCGGCCCCATAATGCCTCTAGGTCTAGACCTCTGTCGGACTCCCAGACCTCAGGGAGTGGGCATGTCGAAAGCCGCAAGAGGGTTACGGGGGCTCCCCACCGATCTGGCGTCCCTTCGGCAGGACCTGTTGCTACTTCCCAGGCTGCCAAGGAGCGTGCTCAGGCTCGCATCCTAAAGGACTGTTTTTCGTCCTCCGAGGCGCCCTCCCCGCGCAAGGGGTGGAGCTCTCGGAGTGACTCGCGTCCGTTGAAAAGGACTTTGCCTAGGGAGGACGCTTTGCGTCCCCTCTCTCCGCTCTCGTTGCGGTCTTCGCTGCGTCGTATGACGCGTTTCCTCCACAGAAGAGAGGTAGGACGTCGTCCGAGGACGACGCTGAGAAGCGCTTTCTCTGCGCCTTGGAGAGGCAGGTTGCTGTTCCTGTGAGAAGGAAGGAGGCGTCCCCCCGCCCCTCGTCTTCTCGCAAGCGCAGCCCTTCACCTCCTCTCGGTTCTTCACCTACGAAGAGTATTCTTGCGTCGCTTCAAGACCAATTGTCGACCTTAATGGCTCGGAAGACTCGCCCAGCAGCAGTTGAGCCTAAGCGAAGGAAGGACGCTAGAGGACGCTTTTGAGACGCTTTTCGTCGTTGCCTTTGGTTGACGCTTTGCCTGTGGAGAAGGCTTTTGAGAGCGCTCAGAAGGACGCTTTGAAAGCGAAAGCTGGACGCTTGAGCGTCAAACGTAAGGACGCTCCTCGAGAGAGACTTGGAGTTTCCTCTCTTGACGCGCAAGCGAGGTCAGGACGCTCTTCGTGGTTCGAGCTCTAAAGATCGACGGAAGGTCGGTCGCCTTGAAGAGGCGGATGTAGTCTTCCTCGAAAGCCTTTGTTGAAGGCTAGACCCGTGGGGCGCACGCCCTCTCCAGAGGTTCGATCTCCTTTGCCTCTTCGGGAGGAAGGAGAACATAGTAGTCCGGCTGACTCAGTGGACGAAGATCAGCCGTCAGTTTCGTCGGTTTCCGACTACAAGGTGCTGGTACGACTTTTACGTTCCTTGTTTGGGGAGAAGTTCCAGCCTGCAGCTCCTAAGTCTCCGCCCTCTCAGTTTTCGTCTTCGAAGTCGGGCAAGGTTTCGGAAGTAGTGGAGATGAAGACTTCCTTGTCCACTAAGAGAGCATTCAAGAAATTGCAGGACTGGATGGAACGTCGGAAGGATCAGGGCAAGTCGACTTTCGCCCTGCCTCCCTCTAGACTAGTGGGAGAGGCGGCATTTGGTATGAGACCAAATCGGAAGTAGGAATTAAGATCCCGTCTTCTTCCCAAGGGGACTTTGCTAGTCTGGTAGCGCCCAGAAAACAAAAAGATCCTTTTGTCGTCCGCGAAGATTTCTTGGACACCAACGGAGATCGACCATCACATGAAAGGTCTGTTAAAGACTCTGGAAGTCTTTAACTTCCTAGACTGGTGCCTAGGAGTCCTGGATCTTCAATCTAGGAGTCCTGATTCTTTGAGTCTGGGGGAGCTGTCCAATGTGTTGTCATGCATGGACAAGGCCGTCAGGGATGGTTCGGAAGAGTTAGTGTCTCATTTCGGCACTGCTTTCCTCAAGAAGAGAGCGCTCTTATGCAATTTCACAGCGAAGTCTGTTTCTGCATCGCAGAAAGCAGAGCTTCTCTTTGCACCTCTTTCGAGCCATCTCTTACCCCCAGGCTATGGCGTAAGGGACCTGGCAGTGAGCCTACAAGAGAAGGCTACCAGGATCTCTTGGCCCAGTCTTCTAGACGTCCTGCAGTCCCGATCACGTCGTCGTCTGGACGACCTCCTAGGAAGGTTAAACCCTTTCGTAGCGCTCCTCCCTCGAGAGCTGCTCCTCGAGGGAGAGGACTTGCAAGAGGAAGAGGTTCCTTCAAACCTAAATCCTCTAAATGAGACGAAAGTCCTTCAGATGCCTGTCGGAGCCAGGCTAAAGTTCTTTGCGGGGGTGCATGGGAGAGAGAGAGATACAGATGCGTGGTCCCTCAAGATAGTAGAACAGGGGTACAAGATCCCCTTTGTAGACCCTCCTCCTCTTTCAACGACTCCAGAGATCTTTCCCCGTCGTATCAAGGGGAGAAACAGCAGGTTCTTTTAGATCTTTGGAACAAATGATCACAAAAAGACGGTGGAGCAGGTCTTAGACCTGGGGTCACCAGGATACTACAACAGACTTTTCCTGGTACCAAAACAGTCGTCGGGGGTGGCGTCCAGTCTTGGACGTAAGCAGCCTGAATCTTTTCGTAGAAAAGAAAAAAATTCAAGATGGAAACACCTCAGTCGGTTCTAGGAGCCCTAAGACCTGGATGGTGTCCTTGGACCTACAGGACGCATACTTTCACGTGCCTATCCACCCTCTTTCAAGAAAGTTTCTGAGGTTTATGCTAAGGGACAAAGTTTGGCAATTCCGAGCCCTTTGTTTCGGTTTAAGCACGGCTCCGATGGTATTTACCATGCTCATGAAGAACGTAGCGAGATGGTTACATTCTGCAGGAAAAGAATGTCCCTGTATCTCGACGATTGGCTTATCAGAGCATCGTCAGAAGAAAGGTGTCTGAAGGACCTTCACTTCACGTTGGCCTTGGCGAAGTCCCTGGGACTTCTAGTCAACCTCGAAAAGTCGCAATCTGACCCCAACACAGTCCATCGTGTATCTGGGGATTCAGATGGATTCAGTGGCTTTTCGAGCGTTTCCGTCCCAGGAACGACAGCTGCAAGGCTTAGAGAAAGTCTCGGCATTCCTGGGGAAGGAAGCTTGCTCGGCGAGGGAATGGATGAGTCTGCTGGGAACCATTTCCTCGCTGGAAAAGTTTGGTTTCCCTGGGAAGACTACCACCTCAGACCTCTCCAGTTTTTCTTAGCAGACGAATGGAGAGTCAGAGAGGATCTGGATGCGACCCCTTTTCATCACCAAATCGGTGAAGAAACCATCTAAGATGGTGGTTAGATCCTCGGAAGTTTCGAGAGGGTGTCCCTCCCAAAGCTTCTGAGCCCAGACCTAGTGTTGTTTTCCGACGCTTCGGTGTCGGGATGGGGAGCAACACTAGGAGGGGAGGAAGTGTCAGGCACCTGGAGGGGGGAACAGGTGTCCTGGCACATCAATGTAAAGGAACTAGCGGGGCGGTTTTCTGGCGCTACAGTTCTTCCAACAAAAGGTTGCAGAGAAAGTAGTCCAAGTCAACTCGGACAACACCACAGCCCTGGCGTACCTAAAGAAGCAGGGAGGTACACACTCACGTCCTCTGTTTTTTTTATAGCGAGGGAGATTCTGCTGTGGGCAGATGCGAGACGGATAAGGATCCTGACGAGGTTTATCGCAGGAGTCCAGAACGTCAGAGCAGACCTTCTCAGCCGACAAGATCAGATCCTGCGACGGAATGGACGTTGCACCAGGACGTCTGTCGAGAGCTCTGGAGACTGTGGGGGTGTCCGTCAGTCGACCTATTTGCGACTTCGAGAACAAAGAGGTTGCCTCTTTATTGCTCTCCTGTGCTGGATCCGGGAGCAGTCGCGATAGACGCTCTGCTCTGGGACTGGACGAACCTGGACTTATATGCCTTCCCGCCATTCAAGATCATGGGGAAGTAGTAAGGAAGTTCGCGCCCCCATCGGAGGGTGGGGACGAGGTTGACCCTGATCGCCCCGATGTGGGCCCGCGAAGGAATGGTTCACAGAGGTAATGTCATTCATCATAGACTTTCCGAGGAACATTGCCCTGGAGGAAAGATCTACTCAGACAGCCCCACTTCGCAAGATATCACCGAAACCTCTCCGCTCTGGGTCTGACTGCGTTCAGACTATCGAAAAAACTGGCCAGAGCGAGAGGTTTTTCTAAAGCAGCTGCAAAGGCGATCGCCAACGCTAGGAGAACGTCCTCGAGAGCTGTTTTACCAGTCGAAGTGGGCTTCCTTCAGGGCATGGTGTAGAAAGGAGGGAATTTCCTCTTCCTCTACCTCTGTGAGCCAGATAGCCGATTTCCTGCTATTTTTAAGAAATGTGCAGAAGCTGGCGGTCCCGACCATCAAGGGATATAAGAGCATGCTGTCGGCGTCTTCCGACACAGAGGACTAGACCTGTCTGATAACAGGGATCTTCACGATCTCCTGAGATCCTTTGAGACATCCAAAGATACCTCAGGCGAGGCCTCCTTCTTGGAACCTGATTTAGTCCTTAGACTGTTAATGTCGAGTCCTTTCGAACCGCTACATGAAGCGTCTCTTAGGAACTTGACTAAGAAGGCTCTTTTCCTAATGCTCTGGCGACGGCGGAAGAGAGTTAGCGAAATTCAAGCCATTTGTAAGAGAGTGGGCTTCAAAGGGGACAATGCTGTCTGCTCTTGAGTCCCACTTTCTTAGCAAAGAATGAAAACCCTTCGAACCTTGGCCAAGGAGCTTTGAAATCAAGGGTATGACAAGCCTTGTGGGGCCAAGAACCTGAGAGAGTCCTGTGCCCTGTCAGGGCTCTAAAGTTTTATGTCCACAAGACTAAAGAAGTACGAGGTCCCTCAGATAATCTCTGGTGTTCGGTTAAACGACCCGATATACCGTTATCCAAGAACGCTTTGGGTTCTTCTTTGAGGGACGTCATTAAAGAGGCTCATTCGCCTTACACACAGATCGATTTGAGCCTCTTGCGAGTGAAAGCCTCACGAGGTCAGAGCTGTTGCAACCTCGCTTGCCTTCCAAAGAACATGTCGATCAAGGACATCCTTGACGCCACTTTTTGGAGGAGCAATTCAGTATTCGCCTCACACTACTTGAGAGATGTGAGAACGATATACGAGGACTGTTGTTCTCTTGGGCCATTACGTTTCTGCAGACACAGTCTTGGGGGCTGAAGGTAGCTCTCTCCCTATCCCTTAGTTAGGTTTAGGTTAGTTTTAGTGATGTGTTTTTGGTGTGGTGAGGCTTTGGTGAAGACCTCCCATCTTTTAGCTTAGTGTTCAGGGGGTCTTTGTTAGTTGGTCAGGTGGTGGTCAGTTGCTTCGTTGCCCTCATTTGTATGGCTCTATGCTCTTGTCACATTGAGGTCAACGTCCCCGTTGACAGAGCATTCAGAGCGCACCAGCACTACAGGTCTCCACCTGGCTGGCAACTCTGATTAAGCACAAGCAGGCTGTAGTGACAGTAATCACAGAAGTCTACTTTGCTAACAGGTGAGGAACCAAGGTGTATATCATCTACTTAAGTTAAGTTTCCTACAAATCCTATTCTGTCTCTTTCCACCATCCGAAGGTGGGATTCAGCTATATATATCTGCCAAGTAAGTCTTCATGAACAAAATGTTATTGTTATAATACAATTAAGTTTGTTCATACTTACCTGGCAGATATATATAATTAAGTGCCCACCCACCTCCCCTCAGGAGACAGTGGCACTGATAAAAATATGATAATTAGAAAATGGGAATGGTTCCTGATATCCGCCTCCCAGCGGCGGGAATGGGTACTACCACCTGGCCGCCCCACTGCGTGTTGCCGCGAGTTTTGAAATTCGTCGGACTTCGGAGAATACAGCTATATATATATCTGCCAGGTAAGTATGAACAAACTTAATTGTATTATAACAATAACATTTTCCACCTGTTATGATGTAATTTAGTTCTTTTTAGGGTGTTAGGCTAGCTAGGTGCATGTCCCATGTATTGGTACAGCCTGGTTCACGTGGCCCTCCCACGGTTGTGTTACTATCGCGGCTTAGGCCACTGGCGGCCACGTGTTCCACCGCACCTACCCTTCCCCTTCCCTCCCTACAGGTATAGGGAGGGGTCTGGTGGACCCCTTGGTTGCTATGACAACCTCAGTAGCCTTCCTCCTCCTTCTCTGAGGAGGCCAGGGTTCTTCCCAGCTGGGGTTTAGGGCGACCACTTGTTTCGGTTACCGGGTCTCGAGCGGGTAGTTGTTGAGACGGGGAGGAGTAGGCCACCCCTCTCTCTCTCCCGCCGCGTCACGCCGGAACCCCCCCCCCCCCCCATTGCTCAGTCCCACCTTTCCCCCACTGTAACGAACGGAGCCTCCGCTGCAGCCGGGGCCCCTTTGGTTATAGTTCGTCTGGCTCCGCCAGCGGGCGGGGTGGTCACTACTAGTGGTCTATTGCTTGCCTACTATATCCTGCCTTTTTCCCGCTACCAGGAGGAGAGCTTGCTTCTTACCCGGGCACTCTTCTAGTAAGCGGGGAAAAAGATTTATATATATATTTGTTATAAAAATATAAGGATATACCTAATTTTACGGTGAATTTTAGTATTATCTACTGTGTGTATACCATCTCCGTCGTTCTCCGTCATGGTTTCTAGCTCACCACCACCTGGTTGGATATTTTCTCTTGTCTCCGGCGTAGCCTTAGACAACAACCACCTTGTTACCACACGTATTATGGCGGGCTCTGGTTTAATCTAACTTTCACGCTCCGGCATGCAGCGGAGCAATTGTTAGGCTGTAGTGTTCTACCTGATACTTATGTATCTTTCCACTTACAGGCTACAAACTGTCAGGTCCTGGGGTGTAACGCGACGCTGTACGACCCCTGCGACCCCACGATGAGTGCAGGACTCACGCCCCGTGTGCCACGACCTACAACGCCATGATCGTCTGGCACCCAGAAGCCTGCACCATCTGCTATGACCTGGTCAGTCAGCTGGTGGGGGGGGGTAAGTCGATTTTAGACTTCTTTATCGTATTACTAATAACACTTAGTCTTAAGATTGTTTAACCCCGTCCCCGCCACTAGAAGCTTCATTCGCCTTCTCTTTCAGGCTGCCGCCGTGAAGGAAGCGCCCTAGCACCCTGAAGGCTTGGTGGGCGGCTTCGGCAAGAACGCCGCCAAGGGCCAGCCATACATCCTAGACAAGAAGCTGGCCATTCAGATCTTCCCCCCCGGCGGTCAAGTCAACAGGATATGTTGACCCCATCTCTGCAGCCCCTCTCATCGCTTCTATCCAGCAAGAGGTGCAGCAGTCGTTAGGGGCCGTGGCCACGCAGGAGAGCGGTCCCAGATGTCGCAACCTGGACCTTAATATTGAGCCTATGGCGGTAGGTGCAGAGGATTTGTTAGTTGAGGTAGGTGTGTCGGGTGCCCAAGGTCTTTCCTTGGGCGCTCCTGTATCTTCTCCTGTCCCTTCTTACTGACCGCCTCTTTCCAAGGATTTTCGGGATCTGAGATCCCTGCCCGCTCCCTCCCCCGCTCTCTCTGTACCCCAAAGGTGAAGGGACCTTACCTTACAGACCTTACATCTTGTTCGGGTTGCCCCAGGTCCCTCAGTGTGAGGCACCCTCTAATGTCTACCAGAGAGTTGCTAGTACATCTTCCGGTATATTTTGCATCTTCCAATCTGGATGGTCTGGGATGCAGTTTAGATATTTGTCGAGCTTATTCTTAAAACACATCTACGCTCACTCCTGATATATTCCTCAGATGAGCTGCAACGCATTGAATAGACGCTGCATTACGATGCTGGTGCGTAGTGGATAATGTCCTGTGTGCTTTCCTTATTTTTCCTGGTATAGTTTTGGGCACTATTAATCTACTCTGCTTGCTCTTTCTGATATTTTTAGTTCCATGATATTTCTGCTATTCCTTCTATCTGTTTCCATGCCTGAATTATCATGTAGCGTTCTCTTCTCCTTTCTAGACTATATAATTTTAAGAATTGTAGTCTTTCCCAGTAGTCTAGGTCCTTAACTTCTTCTATTCTAGCTGTAAAGGACCTTTTTGTTTTACACTCTCTATTTGTGCAATATCCTTTTGATAGTGTGGGTACCATATCATATTGCAATATTCAAGTGGACTACGAACATATGTTTTATAAAGCATAATCATGTGTTCAGCTTTTCTTGTTTTGAAGTGCCGTAAACAACATTCCCATTTTTGCTTTACATTTTGCCAACAGAGTTGCTATTTGATCATTGCAATAACATGTTCCTATTCATCATCACACCAAGGTCTTTAACTGCTTCCTTATTTGTGATGGTCTCATATTAGGTCCCTTATATGCATATAGCTTTCTTTCTCTGTCTCCATAATTATTGATTCAAATTTATCAGAGTTAAATACCATCCTATTTACCTCTGCCCAACATATACTTTGTTAAGGTCTCTTTGTAGCGTTCCTATCTTCATCACAAAGTAATTTTCTCTACTTATTCTTGTGTCATCTGCGAAACTACTCACTACCGAATCCTTCACATTATTGTCTATGTCTTCAATCATAATAACAAACAGTATTGCAGCTAACACCGTACCTGCGGCACACCGGATATTACCTTGACTTCATCCGATTCTCGTCGTTTGCAATAAAACTATCTGTTTTCTGTTGTGTAAAAATTCTTTTAACCATCTTCCTACTTTATCCACGATATTGTGTTTTCTAATTTTCTTTGCTAATATATTATGGTCTACTTTATCAAAAGCTTTTGCAAAGTCCTAAATAAACCACATCTGTTTCATTTCCGCTTTTCATATTTTTGAATATGTTCTCACGGTGGACTAACAGTTGGGTTTGTGTACTTTTTCCGGGTACGAAACCATGTTGTCCTTTATTAAACAAATATTTTTTATTAAATGTTTCATAATATTTTTCTTCATTACCCTTTCATACACTTTCATAATATGTGATGTTAGACTCACAGGCCTAAATACTTAGCCTTCTAGTCTTGATCCACTTTTGAAAGTAGGGGTAATATATGCTAATTTATGCTCATCATAAATCTTGCCTGTATCTACACTTGGTCTTAATAATTGCAAGGGGTTTTTGGCTTTGCGATAGAATGAACTACTTTCTTTAACAAAACAATAGCAGGGAATTCCATCAGGCCCTGCAGCAGCTCCATTTTTAATTTCATTAATAGCCTGCACAATATCAGCTTCATTAATATCTATGTCAGCTAAATATTCACTATTTTCATCCCTTACTTCTATATCATTATCTTCATTATCTATTCTAGGGTGTGAATTCTCTCTTATATCGTTCTGCCAGTATGTTGCAAATTTCCTTTTTTTCATTCGTTAATCTCCCTTCAATTCTCAGAGGGCCTATTTCTATTCTTCTTTATTCATCTTCTTCGCATATGAGTATAATAGCTTGGGGTTTTGCTTGATATTTAATAGGGTTTTTTCTTCCAAGTCCCGTTTTTCATTTTCTTTTGATTGTATAATCTTTTCGTTCTGCATTTTCTATCTACTTTTTAGTTCTATAACGTTCCATGCATTTTTTTCTTTTGCAAGACCTTTTTCCACTTCTGATTTTCTGGAACAAGATCCTTCTGTTTTCTTGGTATTGCATGAATGAATGTTTACTTTTCTTCTTCGGTATATATTTTTCCACTATTTTTCTCCAATATTTTATATAATATCTCCGTATTTACCCTTATGTCATCACTTACGAAAATGTTATCCCAATCTTGTTTAATTCTCAGTAATTTCTGACCATTTATATTTTTACTGTAGAAGTTGAAGTTGTATTTTCCATATCCTTCCCACTTTTTCATTTCTTGCTTATCTCTATTTTCACTTGCTTTGGAATGAACTGTTAATTCTATGACATTATGGTCTGAAATATTCGCATTATAAACTATTAGTTCTTTAACATAATTCATCTCGTTCACAAATACTAGGTCTAAAAGTATTTTCCTTTCTTGTTGGCAGGTGATTTATTTGTTGAATGTTGTATTCTAGTAGCATATCTAATAGCTTTCAAATTGCCTCTTATCTTCTGCATACTATTACTCTCTTTTTTTTATATGTATAAGTACAACCACAATCTCCTATTCGTTTCTTTCCATTCTACGAAAGGAAAGTTGAAGTCACCAGATAGGAGAATAGTCCAGTCCTTGTGATTTCTACATATATCATCCAATTTTCAATTATTAAGTCAAACTCTTTAGTATTAGGAGGTCTATATATTACTATGTTCATCAATTTTTCAGATTCAAATTCTACCGTTATAGTTCAAACTTATACTACCATTCTGAGTACTATATTTCTCATATATTTTTCCTTGTTTTTTGTCTTTTCCCATATATTGCGGTTCCCCTGATTCCTATTGTACTATCTGATCTATAAGTTTGGAACCCTTTTATTTGATCATCATTCCCAGTCTCTTGGGGAATACCAGGTTCACTTATATTCATTATAATCTATTTTCTTTTCATTTTGGGTTAGTTCTTCTAAGTACTCTATTTTTCTTTTTGAGTTACTCGTAACTAAACCCTGCGCATTCATCACTATGATGGTTTGCGTGTTTTCTCCTTCATTTAATACTGGTAGTAATAAGGATTTTCCCATGTCTCTTTCCTGTTCTGGTATGTTGTTCTTTTTTTCATTTCCAGAAATTCTGACATTAAAAAATCCAACTTTTCCATAATATTTGATCTTCCTCATCATAATTATTCATTTGTGTCTGAATCTGCAATTTTCTCCGTTTCTGCAATATCCTGCATAATAAATACAGTTATATCTCTTGAGTAGAATTTCGGAGCTGATGCTTTGAAATTTTTTTGCTGACACCTCTGCATATCTCATTGGTGGTTTGCTTTTCTCTTTTACCTGATATTCTTGATTTCTCTCTTTATTTGTTTCTTTCTTATTTGGATTTTATACTTGGTTGGTTATTTATTTGATTATGATTCATGGCTACAGGGTGCATAGATTTGCATTTTTGTCGAACTTACATCCTTTTCCTTCTTTTAGGTTTTTACATATTTTTGGATGCAGATCTCTGCAATCATCCCCATATCCATCTAAGTATGCAACATTTACCATAATTAAAATTTTCATAGTTTTGACATATCTTAGGATGTTGTAGTAAACATCTTTCCAAATCTGCAATTCCCTCTTTTACAAAAGGTTGCAGATTTTGTCTTTCTTGTCTATATTTTCCTCTTTCCCGTCATTGTATAGATCTGGGTAGAGCCTCTTCGGGATTGCTTTTATCGTTGTCATATCGTAATTTATTTCTTCGTAGGTATGCTGCTTTATGCCTCATATAGTAGTATCAATGTAGTATCTCTGCATCCATACTTTTATCTTGTTCTTGTTTTCCTTATTTTTTTCTGTCATTTCATTTTTGTTTACGTTCTCTTCCGTTTTCCTCTTCTTCTTTTTCTTCTTCTTCTTCCTCTTCCTCAGAGAGAACCGAAGACCCTCGTTAAGACGACTTCTAAAAAGTCGTCGTCGTCTTCTTCAGCTAAGAAGTCTTCGACTTCCTATGCTGACGCGGTGAAGGCTAAGCCGAGCTCCTCACACTCCAAGAGCTCTAGAAGCAAGGCTTCTAAGGAGAAGGCTCGCGCTCCTGCTGAGCCAATGCCTTCTCCGGCCTCCACCGCATCCACTCCGGCAACGCCGGTTGGAGTAGCGGGGACCGAGCACCTTTGATCCCACTGCCTTCTCAGCAGTGGTGATGCAACAGGTAGGAGAGATGGTCGGCTCACAGGTCTCCGCCTCGGAACCAGTTCGAACAGATGTTCGCGCAACTGTCGAACACTTTGAGTCAGTCGGGCCAGTCCATCCAAGATCTCTCTAACAGAGTAGAGAGAATGAGGACCGAGTAGCTGGGCTTGCTCAGGTTGTCCTTACCCAGTCTCCCCAGTAGCAAGTGCTGGTATTCCCCAGCTACCTCCTTATGAGTCGCTACCAGCCTTCTCCATGGATAACCATGGAGAGTAGCCGCTTACGCTCCATTCAAGGATGGTATGATCTCTGTCCCGGAGTGTGGAACTCGAAGGATTGAGGACTTCGAGTTTTATCCTCCGGGATTGGACGCAAGCCTTTCATTGGGTATGCTAGGCTGACCGCAGCGGCGCTCACTAGGGAAGACAAGATCACCAGAGAGCATGTGCTTTATAGTAGAGAGCACGCTCAGCGGGAATGGGTTCACTGCCTTGAGGGACTGGGAGTGTACCAACACAAGCTCCAGGCTTTCAAGAGTCCTTTTACTATTTTTGCGACGGAGGAGGAGGCTTCTCTTCCGTTCGCTACCAAAATAGTGGAAGCGACTCTTCAGGCAGTCCTCAAGGATGAGCCCATGCCACAACTGAGGGAAAGCGGAGTCTACTTCTCCGCTCTTCCCAGCTTTCGGGGAATTGTGGGGAGAACTTGCCTTCCACTTTCACGCTTGGTAAGCTCAAACCGGACTGTGCAATGGACCAGTTTGGTGAAAAAAGCTTCCGAGGCTGCCTGATACCTCGATTCAGGCAGAGTTCGACGCTCGAACTAGGTTTGGGAGATCCCTCAATTCTCTGATCATACTGAGATGGCTGCTTTATCGTATGGCACAGAACTTATTTAAGATTCTGGCAAGTCTCAGCTCAAACGGTTCAGACAGAGCTTTCGACTTCTTCCTAGCTAGGAGTAACTGTCGAAAGCACGTTCTGCAGAAATGCACTATTAGGCACGAACCTAATAGGCTCCTGGCTTCCAGCATGTGGGGGGCGGACCTCTTCCCAGAGTCCGCGGTGAATGAGGTACACCATGAGGCTGCTAGGCTCAACCAGAGCCTCAGAGCTAGATGGGGTATCTCCTCTAAGAGGAAACAAGAAATCTGCCCCGCTGCTGGTAAGAAACCAAAGAAGGCTGTAGAAGATTCCGCCTTACCAGAAATGTCAGCAGCAGCAGCAATTCGTTCAGGCCGTCCCAGTTACCAACAGGGACAGCCTGCAACTTCAAAACAGACCCAACCCATCCTCCTTGTGTCTCCTCAGTCGCAACCCTCGACCTCGTACGCACTCTCGCGGCCTTCAACCCTGTTTATGAAAGTCAGGCTTACCCTCCCTTTTCGGGGCAGGCGAGAGGTAGCAGAGCGCGAGGTCACTTTCGCCAGCGTGGCTCAAGTAGAGCGACAAGGGGTAGGCAGTTCAGAGGAGGGCGTGGAGGTCAACCCGCCCAACAACAATGAGGCTCCCCAGGTAGGAGGGAGGTTGTTCCTCTTCCGTCACAGGTGGGGGTTCAGCAATTGGGCACAGAGCATAGTGTCCAAGGGATTGGGTTGGAGTTGGATCAAAGATCCCCTCCAATCAGATCATTTTATCAGGAACCGTCAAAGGAATTGACAGATTATGCGAGAGAACTCCTTCAGAAAGGAGCTATTGCGAGAGTCAAGCATTTAAAATTTCAAGGTCGCTTATTCAGCGTGCCAAAGAAAGGCTCAACAAAAGAAGGGTAATCTTAGACTTGTCAAGGCTAAACTCTTTCATCCGTTGCGACAAATTCAAAATGCCTTACCATTTCGCAAGTAAGGACCTTACTTCCTCGTGGAGCCGTCACATGCTCCATCGATCTTACAGACGCATACTATCATATCCCTATAGCCAGGCACTTCCGCCCATTCCTAGGGTTCAGACTAGGAAATCAGAAATTCTCATTCAAAGTGATGCCCTTCGGTCTGAATGTAGCCCCCAGGGTATTCACAAAAATAGCAGAAGTGGTAGTTCAACAATTGAGAACTCAGGGGATAATGGTAGCAGCATACCTCGACGATTGGTTGATCTGGGCACCAACAGTCGAGGAATGTCTCAAAGCCACGGAAAAGGTAGTTCAATTTCTGGAACATCTGGGGTTCCGATAAAACAAAACGAAATCCAGACTTACTCCAGAGTCTCGTTTTCAGTGGTAGGAATCCAATGGGATTTGTCTTCCCACAATCTGTCAATTCCAGTGGTCAAACGCAAAGAAATAGCCAAAGCTGTGAAACAATTTCTCAAATGCAAACAAACATCAAGGAGAAGCCAAGAAAGAATCGTAGGTTCTCTTCAGTTTGCCTCCTTGACAGACATCTCCTAAAAGCAAGGCTGAAGGATATAAACCGAGTTTGGCGATCGAGAGCAAACGCCAAATCTCGAGACAAGTTGTCAGTAATTCCACAGATCCTTCGCAATCAACTCCGTCATGGACAAAAGTGAAGAACCTGGCCAAACTGGTTACCCCGTCCAATATCCCCTTCCGGTATTAACCATTCACACGGATGCCTCCCTGTCCGGTTGGGGGGGATATCTCAATTCAAACAAGTTCAGGGAACTTGGTCAGCTCAGTTCGCCAGCTCCACATAAACGTTTTTGGAAGCAATGGCAGTATTTCTTACCCTGAAGAGACTTCTTCCCCCGAAAAAGTCTCATCTAAGACTAGTTTGGACAGTGCAGTGGTAGTTCATTGCATCAACAGAGGAGGGTCCAAATCCAAACATGTGAACCATGTCATGATAGCCATCTTTGCCCTAGCAGACAAACACAAATGGCATCTGTCCGCCACTCACCTGGCGGGGGTAAGAAATGTGATAGCAGGACGCTTTGTCCCGGTCGGTCCCTCTGGAATCAGAATGGTCCTAGACGACAGGTCATTCCTTTAGTGGATATGCCGGGAGAGTCCCAGGTCTCCAAGTTAGATCTCTTCGCTTCACAAGCAAACCACAAGCTCCCTTGCTATGTGGCCCCCAACCTGGACCCTCTGGCTTATGCCACGGACGCCCTGTCGCTAGATTGGAGTCATTGGAGAAAAATTTATGTTTTTCCTCCAGTGAATCTTCTATTGAAAGTCTTGAGCAAGCTGAGGACTTTCTTTCAAGGACTGGTAGCGCTGGTTTCTTGCACCAGACTGGCCCAAAAGCAACTGGTATCGCTGCTTCTGGAATTGGGTCTCCGACCTCAACGGATTCCCAATCCCAGGCTGTCACAGGCAGTACAAATGAGGACTGTGTTCGCTTCCTCAGGAATTCTTCAGACCCTACTTTATGGATTCATGAAGTTTGCGGCTAACAAAGATGCTAACATTGATCCACAAAATATCCTCTTCCTAGAGTCAGATAAGAGAGAGTCAACTATTAGACATATGACTCTGCTGTTAAAAAATTAGCATCCTTCCTGAAAGAATCAAACACTACAACCATGACAGTTAACTTAGCTATATCCTTTTCAGATCCTTGTTTGAAAAAGGTTTAGCAGCTAGCACTTATTACTACGCATAAATCGGCTTTGAAGAAGATCTTTTCAGTTGGGTTTTCCAGATAGATCTGACTGAATCTTACTTACCGTCTATCGCTAAAGCCTGTGCTAGACTTAGACCTTCTCAAAAGGCCTACGCAGTCTCATGGTTCTTAAATGACGTCCTCAAACTAGCATCAGATACTGACAACTCGTCGTGCACATTCATAATGCTCCTCAGAAAGGACGTTATTCTTATTAAGCCTAGCCTCAGGAGCTAGAATTTCAGAACTGTCGGCTCTATCCAGAGATGCGGGTCATGTAGAATTCTCCCCTCAGGAGAAGTTCCTGCTTGCTCCGGATCGTAGCTTTTTTGGAGCTAAAAATGAGGATCCTCTTGCAAGGTGGGCTCCTTGAAAGTCATCCCACTTCCGCAAGACCCTTCTCTCTGCCCAGTATCAACTTTAAGAGCCTTTCTATCTCGCACATCCTCAAGATCCTCGGGGTCTCTCTTCATGAGAGAAAAAAGGTGGTACTTTATCAGTAAAGGTATTATTTTTTTTTTAGGACAACAGATCCTTTACTTGTCATTAAACAAGCAATCCTGATTCATTCCCAAAAGCACATGACATCAGGGGAGTAGCCACCTCAATTAACTACTTTCAACATATTGAACTTCGAGGATCTTAAAAAGTATACTGGATGGAAATCTCCGACAGTCTTTAAACGTCACTATCTAAAGTCCTTGGAATCTTTAAAAATTTTCTGCAGTAGCAGCGGGAAACATTGTTTCTCCTGATACTGTATAGTAGTCATAGTATAGATCCAGATCTCCTTCCTACCTACCTCGTCTAACATGCCTCACCCTATCGCCATGCTACTCAGTACTCTAGCCTTAGCCGCTGAGGTCATACTAGTGGTTTGTCCCTTATTTTTTTGCTAGGGACATCCACACTTTGTACTTATAAGGTACTTCAGTGTCCCTACCCTTATTTTATGCTAGGGTAGGACACAATGTGTTGGTATATTATGTAAATACTTTGCTTAAGTGAATCTGTTTTGTTAACTTACATTACATTATTGTATAGTACTAATGTTTATTATAAGTTAGTTTTAAGTACTTTTGTTGTTGGCTCTCTTTTTTTATGCCATTGTTTAGCATAAGTTAGCTTTAAGTACTTAATTTGTATTCTGTATACCTGATTCACTTATATATATATCTATTTTTACTTCGGTTTTTCATTTGTCCCTTTTTTCCCATCTTGCCTGTTTCTCTGGTACTCTTTCATAGGCCGACACGAGCTGAGCCAGAAAGGGATTTTGACGTAGGAAAAATCTATTTCTGGGTGATTGGCTCGTGTCGCCCTATGAAACCCACCCTGTCTTGCCTTTCCCCCCCTGCAGGGCAAGATGTTCATAGATTAAGGATGACCGCTAGGGGCGCTGCTGTCCGTGGCGTCCTTAGTAGTAGTAGTAGCGGCGCATCACCCGTTAGTATCAGCTCTCGCTAGTGGGGATTTTGGATTGGAAGGTCTAAATGGTGAATGACTCGTGGTAGTGTTCCCACTCGCCCCTATTCTCATACCGACACTTCTTTTATAGAGTGAGCGAGTCAGTTTTACTGACATTTTCTTAATTTTGTTTTTCTTGGTAAGATTTAGATTAATTTTGCCTAGAAAGAATGATATTAAGGATCCTTTCATAGGGCGACACGAGCCAATCACCCAGAAATAGATTTTTCTTACGTCAAAATCCCTTTTTTGTGTCCAGGTCAATGGCCTTTCTTTCCTTCTTGGCAGTGAGGAGTAGATATAGACAATTCCCTCTTGGCAGACATTTTCAAATATCAAAAACACACAAGATATATGTAAACAGACACTGAGGATGCGCACTGAGTGACCGCGGGGCAGCGCAGCGAGCTGCGTGAGTGGAGGAGGTGGAAGCTGGGGGAAAAACTGTCGTACGGTACATTCCCATTATGAGTGGTCGTAAAGTCGATGAGATGTAACTCGCATAGGTTGTAAGTCGACAACTACCTGAACATCTTAAAGTATACCATAAAAAAAAATTGAAGTTTCGTCAACATAATGTGATATGAAAGCGCCATATGAACTAAAATAGGCATGTGAGGTCTTCGTGAAATACGTTTTCAAGGCAGTTTTTAAATCCAATATGGCGTCCACCGACTGAGGTGCTGTTCGTAACCGCAAATGATCCAACATCTTTTCCAGCCTTCTCAGCACTCATTTGAACAATGTTGGCATATATATGTAACATTTATTGATCTTACTCAAGATTGCAGTTGTAATAAGCACAATAAAATAACATTTTGTTGCCTATATTAGTGAAAGTATGAAACTTCTTATTTCCGGGGTCATGGTTTGAATTGAAATTCATTTTTCAAACACTCTAACTCACCTGGTAGTTATATATATAGCTTACGTCCCTGACGTCACGGCAGAATTTCAAAACTCGCGGCAATCGCCGATTGGGTAGTCAGGTGCACCACCTGTGCGCCCTCTACCAGGTACGTAGCACCATACCAACTATTCCTCAGATCTTCCCTGCCGCGCTACGGTGACATCGTTGGAACTTCGCTCGTTATAGCCCGTGTCTTTTGCAGATTATTTGGTGAAGTACACTTTTGGCTTTGACTTTCGCTTGATTGGATTTTGATTTCGTTTTTCGATATTGTTGGTTTGACCTTTGCTTGTTTTTGATCTCTCTTTTTGATTTCTCATCATGTCTGATTCTGCTTCAAGTTTGAGAATGTGTGTGAAAGGTGCAAGACTAGACTTGCTAAATCCTCTTTAGATCCTCATTCATTTGTAGTAAATGCAGAGGAAAAGTTTGTGAGATAGGTGATAGATGTGATGAATGTGTGGGCTTGCCTGAGACTGAATGGATTGAATTACCGCTATGTGCGTAAATTAGAGAAGGATAGGATAAGGAGAGCGAAGAAGACCTTGTCTCGCTCCTCCATAGACAGTCAAGGAATAGATAGTTCTCTATCCCTCGATAATCCTATTGATCCTCCTCCTGTTGTATCATTACCAAATCCAGTTTCAGAAAAACAGGTAAAAGTCCATCATTACAGGACATGATGACGGCCATTCAAGCCCTTGGCTCAACGGGTAGAATCCCTGGCACAAGACAGGGATAAATTATGGTTCTAATATGAGAGATATTAAAGTGAATAGTGAAATTAGTGCAAGTGCAGTGGAGGGTGCGGCCGCTCGGACTTGTCGTGCTCCTAGTCCTAGACCTCTTCCAAGCTCACCAACCCCTGTGAGAAGGAAAGTCGACCGACGAAGGGAGGCGAGAGGTTTTAGCTCCCGAGCGGTCGTCCCCTCGAGCGTACCTGTAGACTATCCCCAGGACGCTCACCCTCGCTATAGGAAAGGCGAGGTTAAAGTGTTTTCTTCGTCTTCTGACGACGCAGTACCCAGACGGGGCTGGCGTCAGACTTCTAAATCCAGACCCATTAAAAGGAAATCCCAGGACGCCGAGCGTCTTGATACTGGACGCCAGGACGATATACGTCAAGAGCGTCCAGGATGTAGTCATTGGAGCAGCCCGTGCGCTTCCCTTCAGGTTCCGATATTTGCTCTCCTACCAAATTAAGACGTAAGACGTCACACAGGCGACCATCGTCTTTGGTAGGAGGCAAGGAAATATTGGAAAGGGGGAAACCTTCGGTGCAAACTGCAACTCCGGATCGTTTCTCTTTCGATTCCGATGCTTGCTCTCCTGCCAAATCAAGACGCATGATGTCGCACAAGCGCCGTCGTCTTGGCAGGAAGTAAGGAAGGATCGGACGAAGGAGACTTTCGGTGCGTGCTACAACTCCTGTTCGCTTCCCTTTCGTCTCCGATGTTTGCTCTCCTACCAATATAACGACGTAAGATACCGCACAGGCGGCCGTCGTCTTTGGTAGGAGTAAAGGAAGCATCGGACGATTGGATGCCTTCAGTGCATGCTCCTGCTCCTCCTTCGGATTGGCGTTCTTCAGGCCATTTCATCTCAAGACGAACAGAATGAAGAGAGAGAGATTGACTTTGCAACTTCTCTAGTCTGTTCCCAGCAGCAAGAAGCTCCACAGTTTTCCGTACTGCAAGATTTTAAGCAGAAACTCTCCTCTCTTATGCAGTCATATCAACCTGCTACTCTTACTGTAAACGCCAGGACGAAAACGTTTAAAGCACGACGACAGGACGAAAAACGTCTTGAAACAAGATGCCAGGATGAAAAACATCTTGAAGCAAGACACAGGACGATAAGCGTCTTGAAGGCAAGACGCCAGGACGAAAGAAGTCTTGAAGGAAGACACCAGGACGAAAAACGTCTTGAAGCAAGACGCCAGGACGAAAAACGTCTTGAAGCAAGACGCAAGGACGAAAAACGTCTTGAAGCAAGACGCCAGGACGAAAAACGTCTTGAAGCAAGACGCCAGGACGAAAATCGTTATGAGACGGACGCCAGGACACCAGGCATCAAGGTACCTGGACGACAAGACTCCAGGCATCAAGAAACTGGACAGCAGGATGCACAAACGCAAACATGACATCGCTACATCAGTTGTGTCTCAACAGAAAACGAAAGAATGAAGACATCCCCATTCTCCTTTTGATCAGATGCAAGTCGTTTCCGAGGAAGAATATCAAACAGATCTACAACCTGCAGCAGATCTTAAAAGGCTTATGAAAGTTTTTGCGGAACTTTTTCAGAAAGTTTTGTGCCAGCTGCCCTCGTTCTCCACCTTCAGAGTTCACTGTTTAGGGAAGGCTCTTCGAAAAGAGCCTTGAAATTAATGAAGGAATGGATGGACTCTAAGAAAGACCAGGGAAAAACAGCTTTCTCATTTCCTCCGGCCAGATTAGCTTCCAGATCCAGCATCTGGTACGACACTGGAGAAGTCCTAGGTTTGGGAGTCCAGCTTCTTCCCATGGGGACTTCTCTAGTCTTGTGGACTCTTCTCGTCGGACGGCCATGGGGAAGACTAAAGTGTTTTTGGTCCTTCCTCTGAAATGGACCACCTCCTCAAAGGGATTTTTAGAGCCTTCGAAGTCTTTAACTTCCTAGACTGGACTCTGGGTTCGTTGGGAAAGAAAATTGAATGAAAACTTGAAGTCTACCAAAACGGAAGAACTCGTTCACCTTATGTCATGCATTGACAAAGCGCTTCGAGACGGGTCGAACGAGCTAGCAGCCCTTTTCTCAGCTGGAATCTTGAAGAAAAGGGCCCAATTTTGTTCTTTTCTTTCGAGGGAGGAGTAACGCTCACTCAGAGAGCGGAACTGCTTTTCGCTCCCTTTCGACTCATCTTTTTCCGCATAGTTTGGTAAAAGAAGAAGTATCCTCAGCTCTGACTCAAAAAGCGACACAAGATCTGATGACTAAAGCAGCAAGGAGAGTTGTTCCGTCAAGTTTTGCAGGACAGAAACTTAAAGAAACCACTCCTCTACCACGTAGTTCTCGGCCCTTTCGAGGTAGATCCCTCAGGAGAGGGAATGCAAGACCTATTACAAAAAACTCCAAGAAAAGAGGCTTCAGAGGAGGAAGTAATAAAGTCTGACAAAGTTCTTCTTCAGACAGTGGTAGGAGCCAGACTCAAAAATTTCTGGCAAACATGGGAGAAAAAGGGAGCAGATCCTTGGTCTATCAGCTTCTCAAAGAAGGATACAAGATCCCTTTCTGGAAAAAACCCCCCTTAGCAGAAAGACCAATCGATCTGTCAGCCAAGTACAGAGAGGAGTCCAAGACTCTAGCGATACAACAAGAGGTTTCTATGCTAATTCAGAAGGAAGCAATAGAAAGAGTTCAGAACCTGGAATCTCCGGGGTTTTTGTTTACAATCGATTATTCCTGGTCCCCAAGAACTCGGGCGGATGGAGACCGATTTTGGACGTAGTTCCCTGAATTTTTTCGTGAAGAAACAAAATTCACTATGGAGACAACGAAATCAGTTCTTGCTGCAGTCAGACGAGACGACTGGATGGTTTCGTTGGATCTCCAGGATGCTTATTTTCACGTCCCGATCCACCCAAACTCCAGAAAGTACCTAAGATTTGTTTACAAGACAGAAACATTTCAATTCCGAGCTCTTTGTTTCGGTCTAAAATACCGCACCTCAAATTTTCACAAAACTTATGAGCAACGTAGCAGCAATGCTACACAAGAAACGCATCAGAGCCTCATTGTATCTGGACGATTGGCTCCTCAGAGCCCATTCCTACGCCGACTGTCTGGAGAATCTTCAGAAAACAATTCGATTATCAGAAGACCTAGGCCTTCTGATAAACCACCAGAAATCCCAACTGATCCCATCCCAGGAAATCTGTACTTGGGGATGAGGATTCAGTCAGGTTTTTCGGGCTTTTCCGTCCACATTGAGAACGGAACAAGCTTTAGAGAAAATAAGAAACTTCCTAAAGAAACAGAAGTGCTCTGCGAGGGAATGGATGAGTCTGCTGGGGACTTTTCCCTCGCTAGAACAGTTTGTCTCCTTGGGAAGACTGAACCTACGCCTCTGCAGTTTCATCTAAATCAGCATTGGAACAAGAAGAAGACACTAGAGTCAATGTGTATTCCCGTTTCGAACGACATGAAACACTATCTACAGTGGTGGAACGATCCCGTCAAGCTCCAGGAAGGCCTCTCCCTAGAGCAGAGGAACCCAGACCTAGTGTTGTTTTCCGACGCCTCGGACTCGGGCTGGGGAGCAACACTGGGGAAGTTAGAAGTCTCGGGCTTCTGGAACAAGGAGCAAGTAAAGTTCCACATCAATCTGAAAGAATTGACTGCAGTTTTCCTAGCTCTCAAGGAATTAGAGAGCGTAGTCCGGAACAAAGTGGTACAGGTCAACTCCGACAACACAACGGCGTTGGCCTACATCAGCAAAACAAGGCGGGACTCATCAGTCTCTCTGTACAGAGCAGCAAGAGAACTGCTCCTCTGGACAAAAGGAAAAAACGTGATGGTAACACGCTTCATTCAGGGAGAAAAGAATGTGAGAGCAGACATCCTGAGCAGAAAACATCAAGTCTTGACAACAGAATGGACTCTCCATCAGGAAGTTTGCTAGAGTCTATGGCGAATCTGGGGGCGCCCTTGCATAGATCTCTTTGCAACAGCGCAGACAAGACGGATGGAGACTTACTGTTCTCCAGTCCCAGACCCCGAAGCAATCCACATAGATGCGTTCCTTCTGAATTGGACACATCTAGACGTGTACGCCTTTCCCCCATTCAAAGTG
Source organism: Macrobrachium nipponense (assembly GCF_015104395.2). Taxonomy (NCBI): domain Eukaryota; kingdom Metazoa; phylum Arthropoda; class Malacostraca; order Decapoda; family Palaemonidae; genus Macrobrachium; species Macrobrachium nipponense. The sequence goes on along the minus strand of NC_087202.1, from coordinate 45,227,386 downwards.
GTACACAGAGTGTTACAAAAGTTTGTGGCTCACGAAGGAACCAGGATGACTCTAGTGGCACCCTTCTGGCCGACAAGAGAATGGTTCACAGAGGTACTGGAATGGATGGTGGACACCCAAGAAGCCTTCCGTTAAGAGTAGATCTACTCAAACAGCCCCACTTGGAAAGGTATCACCAAAACCTCCAAGCTCTTCAGCTAACTGCCTTCAGACTATCGAAAAACTCACAAGAGCTAGAGGATTTTCGAGGGAGGCAGCGAGTGCAATTGCAAGAGCAAGGAGGTCTTCAACCATTAAGGTATACCAATCGAAGTGGGAGACTTTTAGAGGATGGTGCAGGGACAACTCTATTTCCTCTTCCAGTACCTCTGTGACTCAGATAGCAGATTTTCTACTATACCTCAAGAAAGAGACTAAACTTTTGCTTCTACTATCAAGGGTTATAGGAGCATGCTAGCAGCTGTCTTCAGGCATAGAAACCTTAATCTATCTGATAATAAGGATCTACAAGATCTTAGATCCTTCGAGACAACTAAGGAAAGAATACAATCCTCAACATCTTGGAATTTGGATGTAGTCCTCAAGTTTCTCATGAGTGACAGGTTCGAACCCTTACAGGAAACATCCCTTAAGGACCCTCACCATGAAAACTCTCTTCCTGATTAGCCTAGCAACAGCAAAGAGGGTCAGCGAAATCCATGCCTTCAGCAAAACTGTAGGTTTCAGACAGGGCAAAGCCATCTGCTCGCTACAGTTGGGATTCCTAGCCAAAAACGAACGCCCCCCACCCTCTCAACCCTGGCCCAAGTCATTCGAAATTCCGAACCTCTCGGATCTCACGGGTGAGGAAGTAGAGAGAGTTCTTTGTCCGGTAAGGTCTCTGAGGCATTACTTGGAGAGAACGAGACAATTACGTGGCACTTCAGAAGGGCTTGGTGTTCGGTCAAGAAACCCTCTCTGCAAATGTCGAAGAATGCGCTATCCTTTTTTATAAGGCAATTAATTAGGGAAGCGCATTCAGCATGTACTGAAGCAGATATGAAGCTACTTAAAGTTAAGACTCACGAGGTTAGAGCTGTAGCAACCTCGGTAAAGCATTTTTAAACAAAATAGATCTCTTCAGAATATCCTGGACGCAACATTCTGGAGGAGCAAGTCAGTTTTTGCGTTCGCACTATCTTACGCAAGTGCAAACTTTGTATGAAGACTGCTACACACTGGGTCCGTTTGTAGCAGCTCTTTCAGTAGTGGGAAAAGGGTCTACCCCTTAAAACCCATAATCCAATACTCTTTTTCTTCTCTTGGAACTATTGAAAAGTTATGGTTGTTTGTGGAGACTGGATGCAGTCTTCCACAATCATTGATCTTTAGTCAGGTGATCAACTTGTCCTTAGTAGTGCCCGGAAACAAGAGTATTGTAGGGAGTCTAGTCACATAGAGGTTTGACGGTGACAGTCTCCAAGAGGCCTTCAGCCCCCTGGGTGGATCGCTGGACTCATAATGGAAAGCAGACACAATGAGACAGGATATCATTAAAGTCAGCTTCCTTAACAGGTACGAACCCGTAAGTTTGTTTTTATTAACACTTATGTCAATTCCAACGATGATAGCTGTTTCTGACCCTCCACCAAAGGTGTTAATCAGCTATATATATAACTACCGAGGTGGTTAGTATGTTTGAAAATGTTATTTTCATGATAAAATAAATTTTTGAACATACTCACCTGGTAGTTATATATAATTAAATTCCCACCCTCCTCCCCTCTAGAAACTATGGGCATGGAAGATCTGAGGAATAGTTGGTATGGTGCTACGTACCTGGTAGAGGGCGCACAGGTGGTGCACCTGACTACCCAATCGGCGATTGCCGCGAGTTTTGAAATTCTGCCGTGACGTCAGGGACGTAAGCTATATATATAACTACCAGGTGAGTATGTTCAAAAATTTATTTTATCATGAAAATAACATTTTACCTTGTAATCGGTGGTTTTATCCTTAACTCCCATCACAACTGAGACTCCGCAGTGCTTATTTGATTGTAATTATACATGCTTTGGTCTTAATCCACTCCAAATTGCATTTGAACTACGTTGCTGTTCCTGGTTCCTAAGCGCTCGCTCACAAACACAGTTGCGGGCAACACAAGAGTACACGGTTTATGAGGTGCAAATCTTTTATTCCCTAACCCCTCGCCATGGCCTGCTACATTGCTGCTAATGCTTGCATACCGCATGAGACCCCCTGTCGACCGCGAGTATCAATCATTACTTGCTCCCACCAAATTTTTTTTATGTTATTCATATTTTTCCTTCATATTCTTTATGTGGAAAACATTGTGTGTATGGATATCAATGAATATTTTTTACCCCATTGTCAAAAAATTACAAAAAATATAGTAAGAATATCGGAAAAAATAGGAATATTTAGTAGAAAAAGTAATTGCAGAAGTAGGAACTGTTATAAAGTAGTAGAAAATAGCAGTAAAGTAATAGAAATAAAGTAGCAGAAAAAGTTAGTAAAGTAGTAGTAAAATAGTAGTAGTGGTAATAGCAGTACTAGTTTTCTTACTGAAACAGTTATTCCTAGGTTTCATACAGAAACAGCATATACATCAATGAATGTTTAGGCAGCTGGTAATAATAATAAATAATAATAAAACTGTAATAATAGTAATAATAATAATAATAATGATAAAAAAAGCAACAGCATCTCGTGACCAATACGTATATACATATGGGGCAGTTTATTCACCCCCCATTATCATCAGCAAGCTATAAAAAACACATCTCATCACAAGTAACAGGCCTCCATAGAAGTCCTTCACCTTACGCTTCCTGTTGAATGAAAGTACTACTCTGCCCGAGCATTCATCCATTCACACAATTTGTCAATTACATCACCACAAAAAAGGAAAAAAAATGCATCACGTAAGCAGATGAAATCTGGTGTATAAGCAGGAATCCCATTGCCACCCTCCGTGAATCAGGGGGGGGTGGGTCTGGGCGCAAGTCACAAGATGGATCAGTTATGAACTGCCAGCCTTCATCGACAAGAGGTTCAATGTCTTCCAAACACTCGTTGTCACTGTCAACCTCTAAAAAATTATCACTATAATCATCATCTGATAGATTTTGGCAGGTACTCAGACCCTGACTCTGAAACACTATCATCTGACATGATACTGAAAAAAAAAAAAACACAAAAATAAAATAACTGCAATCAAAAGGGGAAAAAGATTTGGAATTCAAATCTACATGGTTTACGGACAAAAATTGTATTCATCCTTCTCAGATAATAGCCTGAGGCGCACTGGTATATGTTGGCCAGTACCCCTCCTAATATGCCCATATGAAAATGACGTCACGACCGGTCCATCGGAACGCTCATTGGAATTAGAATTGAATTGGGGGTGGGGTGGAGGCTTCAGCACCTCTCTCGTACACAATACTGTGTCTGGAAACCATCCAAGCTAAAGAAAACGCTTTGCTTTTCGAGGAGGGATGAAAGACCGTACACGCGTACGTCCCAGGTCTTTTATTACTGTACCGTAAAAGACGTACATGTGTACGTCCCAGTGCTGAAGGGGTTAATTGTTTACTTGACTCATTATTTTAGTTTAACTTTACTTTGTTACTTCAAAATGTTTATTTAATTCTTGTCTATAATCCCTTTTTTGTAACCAAATTAACCCCGAAAAATTACAGATATTTCTAAAGTAGATACGAGCAGACGGCAAAATGACTCATTGTTGCCAATATAGTGGAGCTGCACACATACGTCAATGCATTTACAAACTGTTTCCATGAATTCTAGTTGTCGTAGTAATGCAATAATGTTAAAATTGCTGTAATATGTATATATACTACAAATAGATATGCTAATTTCATTAACTTATTTCCTGTGGTTTCATACATTCAACTTCCCTGTCAGATATATACTTAGCTATAGACTCCGTTGTCCCCGATAGAAATTCGAATTTCGCGGCACACACTAGAGGTAGGTAGGTCAGGTGATCTACCATCCCGCCGCTGGGTGGCAGGAATAGGAACCATTACCTTCTAGAACCAGATTTTCTCTATCGGTTGGAATGTAAACATACGTTTCCGGTTCCTCCTGATTTGATTTTCGTGTTTTATGGCCATCGATCTTCTGGGCTGTCTTTTGCAGGGAAGTACTGGGTCTTTGGTTCGGCATACGCTTTTATTAACTTTTTAATGAATTTCGCTTCGAAATTTCGAAGAAAATATTAAGTGAAACTACCGAATTTATTACATGTAATAAAGGTTACAACTTTATTGAGGAAATATTAAACTCTAATTTCCTACTTTAGGAAGTCAGAAAAGCATATAACTAGATACGCTTACTTTAGAAGCTTTAATAGCCTTTGTGCTAACGAGCAGTTAGAGTATTAGCAGTACTAGTAGTTGTTGCATCCTCATCACCTTCTTACTCCACAGAAACTACAAATTTATATATGCAAATTTTAAGATAATGGATGTAGCTCAAAATGCGAGCTCTAAAAGGTAAGAAGTGAATATAGTTGTTTCCCATAATTGCAAGTGGAGGGTGCGTCTGATCGGCTCTGTCTCGCTCCCAGGTCTAGACCTCTTCCAAACTCACAAGCCCAGAGGAGAGGAATGTCGAAAGCCGCACGGAGGTTTCAGAGAATCCCCACCGATCAGGCGTCCCCTCGGCAGACTCTGTAGAACGTCCCAGACTGCCAAGTTCGCCATTGGAAAGGCGTCCTAAAATAGTGGAGGGTGCGTTCCAATCGGTTCTGTCTCGTTTTCAGGTCTAGACCTCTTCCAAGCTCACAAGCCCAGAGGAGAAGGAATGTCAAAAGCCTTAAGGAGGTTTCAGAGAATCCCCACCGGTCAGGCGTCCCCTCGGCAGGATCTGTATAGTGTCCCAGACTGCCAAGGATAGCCGTTGGAAAGGCATCCTAAAACAGTGTTTTTTCGTCATCCGAGTCTTCATCGAAAGGAAAATAGGGTGGAGTTCTGACAAGCTGTCGAGACCTTCTAAAAGATCGTGGAAATCGCCAGCTTGGGATTCTAGCCCGGAAAGTTTTCCGGAAGACTATCCACCTGAAAAGAAGAAGAAAGACATTTATTCATTAAATCCTCCTTCCCTAGATCGGATACGGAGAAAGAAGACGACGCTACAAAGATCATAGGAGAAAGGCAACAGTAGATATCTTTGTTAATAGAAGTTTTGAAGAAGGATCCTCCCAGGAGAAAGGATCGCTTCCTTCTCGTTAAGAAATCCCGTCCGATAGAAGTCTTTGACAGCTCGGACGAGGTGGCCAGGCGCAAATCGCCGACAAGGCGAGAGGATTCTAAAGAGGCGCCTGAAGCGGCTGAAATGAGGCACAAAGCGCCTGAAATGAGACGCAAAGAGCCTGAGGCGCCTAAAACGAGGCGCAAAGCTCCTGAAGCGCCTGACTGAGACGCAAAGCGCCTGAAGCGCCTGAAATGAGGCGCAAAGCACCTGAAACGAGGCGCAAAGCGCCTGAAGCGCCTGAGATGAGGCGCAAAGCGCCTGAAGCTATAAACCAGGATCTTCATCGGATATGGAGTTAGAGCCTGATTCTGCGAAAGGTGAAAGACATTCGAGGCCTTCTCCTGATAAGGACGGGAGTTGTTGCACAGGCGGCCGTCGCCCTTCTCAGGATAGTCTTAATGCAAGTAAAGGCAAGAGCAAGATCGGCTTTTTTCCTGGCGGGGACTCAAGATGTCGCACAGGCGGCCGTAGCCCTTGTCAGGTTAGAATCGGTACTGCTAAAAGCTCTTCACCTTACGAAAGGAGGCGCTCTCCTCCGGTTGCTCATTCTTCTCCCAACTTGATGGACAGGAAATGGAAGATAGATTGGAATTGGAAGCCAATAAGGGAGCAGGTCTCTCAGTTTATAAGACCTTAGCGACCTTTTTTATTGAGAAAATTATTGTTCATTACTAATAAAACGATATTAAAATCTTCCCCCTTCTAAAATAATGCAACCAACCATTTACAGAAAGAGTGGCAATCGTTTGCAAATTGAACAAGATTCGTACGAGCTCTCATTCATTGATTAGAGGCTCTTCCAGATAATAGAGGCGTAGAATACGGCCTTATATCCAAGAGAATAAAAAATTTGAGATTATTCTCTTCGATCCTAGGGTTTTCATTGCGATCTCTTTCGACTAATACTAATTCGTGTTTATTATCGAAAAGAACGAAGAGGGCAAGATTTCCATTCTCTCTCTGCAACAAGACTTGTGTATACGACTACTACTGAATGACAAGTCATATACGCATACCATAGTTGCCTTTGTGGTTCGCTACGGAATTATCTATATCTTTACAGGTTTTTTTTTTTTTTTTTTTTTTTTTTTTTATTTTTCCTGGTAAGGACTTCGCTTAAAAGGTTTTGTTATGACAATACCTACTCAGCTTCAGTATTTTAACAAAGGTTGTTTGGCTTAAATTTGCATTATTGAGAGCTTCCTTAGGCTCGAGAATAATTTTATTATATTCCTTCATTGAATGAAGTAACTGGCAACTCAGGATGAATGCAGCCAGGCAGCGAACGAGACGGCCGGGCTGTCATTGTAAGGCCAATACAGTACCATCCAGTTCTCGGTTATGAGCAGTCGGTTACATCTCTCTCTCCAACGGGATCGAATGGTTAACCGTATATTTCCCCTACAATCATGGACTTTGTCTCGAATGGAGGGGATAGTTAAGCTAACATAAATAAAATATTGTCTGCCTTTTGCTAAGAAGCTTTCAATAAGAAAGATATTATAACCTTTCAATGCTGTTTACCATAGGTAACATTATTAAAGGATTCTAACGCAGCAGAAAATTATATTATATAATGCTCTCATGCTTACGAAAGCATGGCTTATTAGAATACATGCTTAGTGAGAAGATGGATGTAGTAGAGAATTCACTTTAAGACTACGGTATGGTCAAGTCTTTCGAGAAACGCACACAACCTTTTTAGAATCGGATATTGCTCAAGAGAAGATGGATGAGTGGGATGGGAAACATTCTCTTCGTGGCAGAAATGGTTTCCCTGAATGGACTATACTACGTATATAAGAGTTTTTTCCTACTAAGAACGGAATTAACATGTGTAAGGATTGTCGGGTACCATAAAGGCACAAATGTTCTGGCACTAACATAAAGAGAATAAGAAGAAAGCGCCAGAAGCGCCAACCTGGCGCAATACGCCAGAAGCGCTAGCCTGACGCAAAATTGCGTCAGAAGCGCCAGCCTGGCGCAATGAGCCAAGAGCACCATCCAAGATATTTTCTTGTTTTAGCGAGTTATTAACCTAAGAGTCCAGTAGCCTCTCGGACAGCACTCTCGGTAACGGCAAGATTCGTTCCTGATTTCGTTACCCATGTAATCACTTAGGCCAATTCCACGACTCTCTCATATCGCAAAGAGCATCGAGAATCTCTTTTTTCGCTCCTGTTCGCGTTAACAAAGAGAACCTATTTGGAAAAAGAGGTTCGATGCAAGATTTTGCATGTCCGTGAGAACCTTCTCGATCGACGATAATAACTGTTAACGTATATCTAACATTTATTGCAAAGAGTTGTGAGAACCTGCGAAAAGTCTTCTTCATAGATCTCTTAGCAAGGTAGAAGACGAACAGGCTTCCTGTAGACTGCTTCCTTTTCCTCGAACCAAGAGAGGTAGCAATATACGCCATCTTTATTTTATAGAAAGGGGAATAAACTTTAGTCTTTTTTCCCCTAAATATAAATTCTTTACAGAATTTAAGATAAGGGGCATCAAAGAAAGAGAGGATAATACTTATGCCTCATTTTGGCCTTAGAGAGGTTGGATCACAGACCCGGTCACGTTCTCTCACAGCATGTTTTGGAAGTCTTTTCCAAGACAGTCTGAATATTCTGTCAGCATCTATTATAAATGGACCTTAACAACCTCTCCACTCTGAGTCGGTCTGTGTGCAGACTGACCAGAAGTGGACATGAATGAGAGGATTTTTCAAGGTGAATGACAATAGTCATGGCCAGGACATAGAATTGCTGCAGATCGTGTTTGATGAAAGAGGAAACTGTCCTCTTCCAATACTTCTGTGAACCACATATAGGTTTTTTCTTCCTTTTCAGAGGGAAGAATCACCTTTGTATATATCTGCTATCAAAGAGCGCAGCAAAAGGTTATACTCTGTCTATACAAGGAGAATTAGAGATAGCAGAGGATTAAGATCTTCGGGATCTTATACGATACCTCAATACGACAAGAGTAGGATATCATGTACTTCGAATGGGATCTTTTGTGGCTACAGATTCCCGTGTTCCGACAAGATGGAACTGCTCCTCATCAAACTTCTTTGAGAAATTTTATGAGGGAATTCTTTGTTTTCTCTTGGCCCTTAACTACCAAGAAGACAAGTGAATTTTTTGTGCATTGGAATCTCGCATCAGATTCAATGGAGACTCGGCAATGGGTTCTTGCCAGCATAGTATGTCTGGCAAAAGAACTAAAGCCCTCTATTCCTGACTCAACGATTTCAGATAGAACTTTCGTTGCCCAGGCAGGGTACTTACGTTTTCACCTACATAAGAAGAGATGGTTTAAATGTTTTGCCTACAAAGTCTTTGGGATGTGATGAGGGCTCGAAATGCTTCCCAGAAGGTATTCAGAGAGATACAATGAAGAGCTAGAAATCAGGAATCCTCCCAATTTCAGCTCGGAGTCTCCTTCGACTTCCAAGCCCCTTCCCTTCCTTCGGACAAGGATAGGGAAGATTCTGCAACGAGGAACTTCATCAGCAAGTAAGAAGAGATCTCGTTAGCAATGGAAGGATTCAAGAAGGATCCTCCTCAGAGGAAGACTCTTATCTCTCGTACTGTTAGATGTCCTATCGTCTAATGGATGTAGTTTACTACAATCACCTCCCCTTGCCGGAGAGGCCAGAAGCTCAAAGTGGAAGAATTTCTTCCACCCTTCTCCAATCTCCTGATAAACCATTGTGGATTATTCAGGACTTTCGGACAATGTAGCGCCAACCAGGCGCCAAATGCCAAAACAGGCGTAAAAAACGCCAGAGGCAGACAGTTTCAAGGAACACTGTCATTGTCTGATGAAGAGAAAGAGGGGGCCTCCAACCTAGCGCAGATGTGCTAGAGGCGAACAAATCGGACAGATAAGAGTGTCCGATGTGGGCATCGCCAGACATCCTCGAGACTCTACCAAGCTCGAAGCTCCAGCAAGTGGAGAGGAGTCAGCCAGGCGCCAGGCGCCAAATAGTGCCAGTCTGGAGCCAGGCGCGAAGCTACTTCCAGGCGCGAGGCGCCAGCCATGAGTCAGGCGAGGCGCAAGCCAGGCTCTAGGCTTCATCCAGAAAAGATCCATTTCAAAGGAAGCCCTGGTCTTCTTTGAAATAAGTGTGATTGCTAAAGCACTTCATGAATAACTTGATGATTCCTTCAAACAGCTGAGAATTAAAAGCGCTTGAAGTGCGAGCTTTTATGAATTCTTGTTCGTTACATAACAA
>NC_087202.1:45155366-45212866 GCF_015104395.2 Macrobrachium nipponense | reverse complement strand
GAGTTGGTAACGCGTTACCTGACCAGGGGGCGGTACCCCCTTAAAGAAAGGTAATCTTAGAAGTGTAACTTATAGGTTTTGATACTAACCTAACCAACCTAACCTAACCTAGTAGAACGTGCTGCCTGACCGGGGGGGCCATACCCCCCCCTTAAAGGAAGGCAATCTTAGAAGGAAATTCTAAGCCCGCATTCCGCGGTGAAGTAAATCATGGCAGTTGACATTTTCCTGTGTTATTTTGATTACTGTACGAGAATTTAAAGCAATATTTATTCGTCCAACTGTAATTAAACCTTAATTTACCTTTGAAGACTACATGATGGTACAATGGGTGCGATGTACTGACGTACAGAGTTCAATGGTAAATAACAGATTAGTTACAGTCGACCAGCAAAATATTACCTTAAACTCTTGTAAGGTAAGTAAAATGACATAAAAAAACATCGGCTGCCATAGTCTACTTCAACTGAACAATCTTCAAAGTTTTGGTTTGGGGCCAAGAAACCTAAACAACTGCCACATTTGAATAATGGTAGGAGGTGTGGGATATGTAACCACCAGGGAGCCATATGTCAAGTAAGGGGAGGACGGGGTGGGGGCGTAGTTCCTGGTGCACCTGAGGCTCGACAAAGGCCTCTCTATTGCTGCCGTGAAGGGAGTCATGGCCGCACTGGGACAAGTCTTTCTCCTGAAGGGGTTAGATCTGGGGAACTCCAGGCACCTGTCAATGCTCATTATGAGCTTCGAGCAAGAGTCCCCTCCCAGCACTGTGAGGGCCCTGCAGTGGACATTGCAAGGGTTCTAGACGCCCTTAGGAAGCTTGCCAGTTTTCCTGCTGGCCTTAGCCTCCTTCAAAAGGGAAGGGGAACTGCATGGACTTTCGTACGAAGTCTTACACTCGAAAGGGTGGAAGGACCTCGCCTTTCGGTATGTGCTCTCCTTTGTGGCTAAGACCCAGAACCCCTCGGTTTTGGACGATAGGGTCTCAGAATTCTCGATCCCGGCCTTACTGAGGTCGGAAGACCCCAGGGACCTCCTCTTGTGCCTGGTCTGGGCGGTGAGGAAATACCTCAGTAGGACAGCCTGGTTTAGGCCAGGGATTAAGAACCCGTTCGTTACCATAGGCCGAGAGAAGAAGGCAGTCTCTAAAAACACCATCTCCTTCTGGTTGAGGGAGACCATCAGGAGGGCCTACAAAAGGGCGGGACTTTCCCCCCCACAGGGTGCCAAGCCCCATGACATCAGGGGTGTTGGGACTTCTCTGTTGTTCTCTAAGAACTTGGCGGTCAGTCAAGTCCTAAGGGCCGGTGTGTGTAACAGGCAGTCCACCTTTACGGCCCATTACCTTAAGGACTGTACCTGGAAATCTCTAAGATTCCTTCGAGATTGGTCCAGTGGTGGTTGGGCAGCAGAGGATCTAGCCCCCCACGAGGATAGGAACGTTAGGGTATGAGTGGTGGTGAAATTGTAGTCCCTTACCAACCTTCCCCCCTCCCCCCCATCCTTCCTCCCTGGGCCTTCAGTGTATGTCTCAGGACCCAGCGAATCTTCAGGTAAGCCCAAGGGTTTCACATAAACTTAGTAGTACAAACCATTGCACTACATGATGCTCCTAGAGGTTATTCCTCCTCCCTCAGTGCCAGGACTGGGTAGGGCCTCCCAGCCCAGCGCCATGTGTCTCTGTGAGTAGGGCTGGGTTCCCACGAGCGCGGCCCCCGGACCTTCTCCCAGGCCTCACCTCCCCTCTTCTAAGGAGTAAGTCTCCTATGATAGTAGTTCAAGGTAAGTATACGGCGTCTGAACAGATCCTAAATTCTTGTTAATTTGTATTTTCATGCAATCAACTTACCTGTCAGATATATACTTAGCTAAGACTCCGTCGTCCCCGACAGAAATTCAAATTTCGCGCCACTCGCTACAGGTAGGTCAGGTGTTCTACCGGCCTGCCCTCCCGGGTGGCAGGACTAGGAACCATTCCCGTTTTCTATCATATTTTCTCTGTCGCCGGTGGTATCAACATTGTTGTTACTACCTCCTGACTGGAATTTGCTTTTCAAGACTTTTGATCAACTTTATTGGATTTTTTGGTGACGTACCTGGATCGTTGTTTTGGCATTCGCTACCGTGGACTGGATTTGGACTTGCTTTTTGATATTTCTGCTAGAATGTCTGATTCAAGTGTTAGTGTGAGAGTGTGTGTGAATGTAGGCTGCAAGGTGAGGATACCGAAGGCTTCGGTTGATCCTCACACTGTATGTCGTAAGTGTAGGAGGTTTGAATGTTCTTTAGCTAACACCTGTAATGAGTGTGAAAGGTTGAATGCTAATGAATGGAAGACTCTAACTTCTTACTTGAAGAAGTTAGAGAGGGATAGAATTAGACGGGCTGCACATAAGGGTGTAAGTACAAGGCCTATTGAGCCTTTTTCTGAGTCTTACTCTCCTTTTATTAATGATTTTGATTCTCCCTCTGTATCTGAACCCTCACAGGCTTGCATTCAGATTCGGCTTCTGAAATTGCCGATCTGAAGGCTACTCTTCATAAGATGAGGACAAAAACAAAATGGCGGCCATGCATGGTAAGGGAAGTGATAGCGATATGCTTAGTGAAGTGAGTGTTCCCAGTGTTGTGGAGGGGGCGTCTGACCGACCGTCTCTGCGATGCTCCCAGGCCTAGACCTCTTCCAAGCTCACATACCCAGAGGAGAAGGAAAGTCGAAAGCCTTACGGAGGTCATGGGGAATCCAGAACGGTCAGGCGTCCCTTCAGCGGGCTCTGTTTCGCAACAGACTGCTCAGGACCGCTTCAAGAGGAGCGTCCTACGAGAGTGTTTCTCTTCGTCCGGTTCTCCTTCACCTAAAACCGAGGGTGGTGAAGGACTCGGATCTATCTAGGCCACTGAAAAGGCACTGGAAGGAACCCGCTTTTGACTCGAGCCCGGAGCGCTTCTCGGAGGAAGCCCCCTCATCTATCAAGAAGGCAAAGATGGTCTCGACGTCTCCACAATCTGAAGTTGAGGATCGTACACCTTCGAGGTCTCCTGCTTCTCCCATTGAAGAGGACGCTGGTGTAGCTTCGAAGAGGATATTGTTAGCTGTACAAGAACAATTAGCCTCTTTAGTTGGAGTTCTTTCGAGAGATCCTCCTCGCAAAAAGGACGCTAGGCTTCCTATTAAGAAGTCTCGTCTCCTTTCTCCTGCCAGGCGCGAGACTCCTGCCAGAAGTGAGGCCTCTTCTTCCAGGCGCAAAGCGTCGGCCAGGCGTACAGTACCAGATAGACTAGAAAAGTCTTACTGGTCCGAACAGCTTTCTAGGCATGAACAGCCTACCAGACGTGAAAATCTATCTAGGCATGAAGAGCCTTCCCAGGCGCGAGACGTCTTCCAGGCGCGAAGAGCCTAACAGGTGCGAGGCGCCAGCCAAGCGCGATGCGCCAGACAAGGATCCTGACAGGCACGAGACACCAGCCAGGCGCGAGACGCCAGCCAGGTGCGAGGAGTCAGCCAGGCGCGAGGCGCCAGCCAAGCGCGAGGAGCTAGCCAGGCGCAAGACGTCAAGCAGGCGCGAGGCGCCAAGTAGACTTGAGAGAGAGACTGTTCACTCGATGAGTCCTTCTCCTAGTAGGAGTTTGTCTCCCGCAGAGAGAGAGGTTTGTGAAGATCCTCCCGTATTTAAGGCGGATTCTCCTCCCGGTTTGGACGAAGATTCGGAAGACGAGGCTCATGGTAGAGAAGGTTTCTTGAACTATAAAGTTTTGACAGCCCTTCTTTTACAAGAGTATGGAGATTCTTTGACTCCTGCTGCTCCTCCTTCTCCTCGATCGCTATTTTCGAGTGCAATTGTGCCAAAGTCTTCGTCGGTTCTGAAGATGAGACCGACTATCTCTATGAAGAGAGCTCTACAGTCTCTTGACAAATGGATGTTGACAAAGAAGGAACTTGTCAGAACTACCTTCTGTATGCCTCCAGCCATACTTTCTGGAAAAAGAGGTGTGTGGTACTGAACTGGGGAGAACATGGGCCTTTCTCTCCCAGCCTCGGCTGAAGCTGATTTTTCAACCTTAGTTGATTCCTCGCGTAGACACGCATTGAACGGAGCTCGTGTGACTTGGACTATTTCTGAGATTGATCATCTCCTCAAGGGACTCTTCCATATTTTGGAAGTCTTTAATTTCCTAGACTGGTCCCTTGGGGTGATGTCAAAGAAAGCCCATGACTCGGAAGGTCTAGACCCCGAAGTCATTCTTTGTATACTGTCATGTATTGACAAGGCAGTACAAGACGGATCGGGAGAAGTCTCCTCCCTCTTTGGAGCGGGACTCCTTAAGAAGAGGAGAAGACTGAGAAGCCGACACAAGAGCTTCTCCTTCAGACTGCAAGGAAGAAGAGACCGCCTGTTGTGGTTGAGAAGAAAGGACCTACTTCTTCTATTCAGCCGTTTCGAGGAGGCCCTCCCTCCAGAGCTCCCTCAAAAAGGAGAGGCCCTGAGAGGAGAGGTAGACCTGCTTTCCGTTCCTTTAAGAAAGGGAAATGAGACAGCCAGCCTCCAAACACCAGTAGGTGCCAGGCTACTCGAGTTTGCAGAGGCCTGGACACTCATAAACTCGGACGCCTCGTCGATGTCAATAATCAGGAAGGGATATCTTATCCCCTTCCAGGACAGTCCTCCCCTAACGACTATTCCGCGGGAACTGTCAGCCAGATACAGGGACCCTGTACTGAGGGATACTCTTCGTCTGATGGTGGATCAAATGTGGGACAAAAGAGCTATAGAATTAGTACTGGATCAAAACTCTCCGGGGTTTTACAATCGTCTTTTTCTGGTCGCAAAAGCCTCGGGGGGCTGGAGACCGGTACTAGACGTCAGCGCTCTAAACAAGTTTGTTCTGAAGGAGAAGTTCTCTATGGAGACTTCGGCCTCAGTCCTTGCGGCTTTGCGGCAAGGAGATTGGATGGTGTCTCTGGATCTCCAGGACGCTTATTTTCATGTCCCGATTCACCCTTCTTCGAAGAAGTACCTCCGTTTCATGACGGGGGGAAGGATCTTTCAGTTCAGGGCCTTGTGTTTCGGCCTGTCCACAGCTCCTCAGGTCTTCACAAACCTGATGAAGAATGTGGCGAGGTTTCTTCACCTCAAAGGCGTCAATATCTCTCTGTATCTGGACGACTGGCTCATCAGGGCCAGATCAGAGAGACAGTGTTTGGAGGACCTTACTTTGACCCTAAACCTGATAAAGTCGTTGGGACTACTCGTGAACCTCGAGAAGTCACAGCTGATCCCCAGACAGAACTTAGTCTATCTGGGGATTCAGATGGATTCTCGGGGTTTTCGAGTATTTCCTTCGCAAGAGAGAATCGTGAGAGGCTTGGAGAAAGTCTCTCTCTTCTTAGGGAAAGAACGAACTTCGGCGAGGGAATGGTTAAGCCTTCTAGGGACCCTTTCCTCGCTCGAACAGTTTCTTTCCTCTAGGAAGACTTCATTTTCGTCCTCTTCAGTTTTTCCTAAGGAGATCATGGAATTGGAAGACGGGACTTCTATCCGACAGTTTTCTCCTTCCAATGGAAATGAAACCACACCTGGAATGGTGGTTGTCACCTCTAAAAGAGAACAAGGAAATCTCTCTGGAAGTTCCGGACCCAAGCCGAGTGTTATATTCAGACGCATCGGAGAAGGGTTGGGGAGCAACACTAGGACCGAGAGAAGTGTCAGGCACCTGGAAGGCAGCACAGGTGTCCTGGCACATAAATTGCAAAGAACTTCTAGCGGTACACTTGGCTCTAAAGTTCTTTGAACCATTTGTGACAAACAGTGTGGTCCAAGTGAACGTGGACAACACTACCGCTCTTTCCTACATTCGGAAACAAGGAGGAACACACTCCTTGTTCCTATACGAAATAGCAAGAGATCTGCTACTTTGGACCTCCCAGAGGAACATCTCCCTCCTAACGAGATTTGTTCAGGGAACAAGGAACGTCAGGGCAGACAGGCTGAGCAGGAGAAGCCAGGTCCTTCACACGGAGTGGACCCTTCACTCAGAAGTATGTCAGAGTCTTTGGTCTCTTTGGGCACTCCTCATGTAGACCTGTTCGCCACATTCCTTTCCAAAAGGCTGGAAGTCTTTTGCTCAGTGGTGGAAGACCCAAGAGCTCTCGTGGTCGACGCCTTCCTGCTAGATTGGTCTCATGTAGACGTGTACGCTTTTCCCCCTTTCAAAATCCTGGAGCAAGTATTGAAAAAGTTTGTAACGTCCAACGGAACAAGAATGACCCTGATAGCCCCCTTTTGGCCAGCACAGGATTGGTTCGCAGAGGTGCTGGAGTGGACAGTAGACTTCCCCAGATCCCTTCCAAGAAGGATGGATCTTCTCAGACAGCCACACGTTCGAGAGGTGTATCATCAAAACCTCCCCGCTCTCGCTCTGACTGCCTTTCGACTATCGAAAGACTTGTCAGAGCGAGAGGGTTTTCTCACAAGGCTGCAAGCGCTATCGCTAGAGCCCGCAGAGCTTCCACTAGACGAGTCTATCAGTCTAAGTGGGAGGTTTTTAGAAGGTGGTGTAAGTCTAAGAAGTTGTCCTCCTCCAGTACCTCTGTAACCGAAATCGCTGATTTCCTTTTGTTCCTGAGAGAGGACTCTCACTTGTCTGTATCTACTATAAAAGGATACAGAAGCATGCTTTTGGCAGTCTTCAGAAATAGAGGCCTAGAGCTTGCTGACAATAAAGATCTACACGATCTTAATAGATCATTTGAGACCACAAAGTCTAGAGAACCAGCTCCTCCCAGCTGGAACCTTGATGTGGTTCTCAAGTTCCTTTCGTCTGAAAGATTCGAGCCTCCTCATTTAGCTTCGTTTAGGGATTTAACAAGGAAATGCTTGTTTCTCTTATCTCTGGTGACAGCCAAAAGAATTGGTGAACTTCATGCCCTAGAAGATGAAGTCGGATTCAACAGAGACTCGGCCTTCTGCTCGTTTAGAACACTTTTTCTAGCGAAAAACGAAAACCCCTCGAATCCCTGGCCCAAGAGATTCGAGATTAAAGGCTTATCAAGTCTCGTTGGTAGAGAAGCAGAAAGGTCTCTTTGCCCTGTAAGAGCCCTGAAGTTCTACTTGCACAGAAAGAAACAAATGGGAGGCTCTAGACAAGGTCTTGGTGTTCGATTAAAGACCCCACAAGAATTTTGTCAAAGAATGCGTTAGCTTTCTTCGTAAGGAGCGTCATTACAGATGCTCACAAGTTCTGTCCTGACGACTCTTTTCCACTCTTAAGAGTGAAGGCTCATGAGGTAAGAGCAGTGGCGACGTCTCTCGCTTTTCAGAAGAATATGTCGCTAAAGATAATCCTTGATACACAACATATTGGAGGTGCAACTCGGTATTTGCATCTCACTATCTGAAAGACGTTCGCGTGACCTACGAGAAATGTTTTTCTCTGGGTCCATTCGTATCGGCGGATACGATACTGGGTACGGGAGCCAACACCAATCCTTAACTTTGTACATACCTTCTACTAGATATGTTCTAGATTTCTGCTGACAAAGAGGGCTCGATGCTGCACAGGCGGCCAGTCACTGTTGTTCAGTAAGGAACTCTTGTGATATCTTTTTGGAGGAGTATGGTAAATTTTTTTTTTTTTTGAATTTTATGTATGTATGCGTATTGTGTTTTCGAGTTATGGTTGTTGTAATGAGTTTGGGGATAACTCAGAACAATTCTTTCTACTAACATGGTGGTTAGGATCAGGTGGTCGGGATTGGTTGTGTGCTCCTTCATAAGGTGTATTGTCATAGAAGTGGTCCAGTACCCATTGACAAAGTCCTTTCAGGCTCTGCCGAGTAAGCAGTTCATACCCCATCGGCAGACCCACAAGAACTCTTAGCCATAGATCACATATCTCGCTAAAGTCTTGAGGTGATGCAGACTACCGGGCAACAGCCACGAAGTCTACCACCTATCAGGTAGGAACCAAGGTTTTTCTTTTATACCTACAACATATGTTGTTTACCTGTCTATTCCATATTAGCTGTCTCTTACCCTCCACCAAAGGGTGCCAATCAGCTAAGTATATATCTGACAGGTAAGTTGATTGTATGAAACAAAATGATATTGTTATGATACAATAAAGTTTCATACATACTTACCTGGCAGATATATACGATTAATGGCCCACCCAGCCTCCCCGCAAAAGACAGGTGGAAGAGAGAAAATATGATAGAAAACGGGAATGGTTCCTAGTCCTGCCACCCAGGGCAGGCCGGTAGATCACCTGACCTACCTTTAGCGAGTGGCGCGAAATTTGAATTTCTGTCGGGGACGACGGAGTCTTAGCTAAGTATATATATCTGCCAGGTAAGTATGTATGAAACTTTATTGTATCATAACAATATCATTTTTCCTAGCTATACTTACCTTGAACTACAGAGTTTTCAGTCCCTCCCTACCATCCCCATGTATCTTAGGGGAGGAACCTTATGTGCGAGGAAAGGACTGGATTCCAGGTCAAGAGATCGCGTGGCTTTTGACCCTTGGGGCGTATTCCTGGCCTGGGTATGGAGGAATAACTTGTTTTTTCTGGTCGGTACTGGATCGACATCCAGGATTCTCCTACGATAGTAGTTCGAGGTAAGTATAGCTAGGAAAAATACAAATTACCAAGAATTTGTGATTTTTCTTTATCAATTTATATAGGTATAAATCAGGGGTTTTCAACCTTTTTTTCACCATGTATCCTTTTGGGTAATTTAATTGTCGGAAAAAAATTCCATTGTGTATATTTGCAGGAACTGTACTGAAGGGAAGTAAGTACGTGCATAACTCCCTGACATAACCTGTTATTGTAAACACAAAGAATTCTATAAAAAATAAAGAATTTTTTTTTTTTTTTTTTATAATTAACCACCTGTGGCTGCAGTAAATTTTCAAGGTTATGGTACTGAGCTGCAAAAACAAAATACATTATTGTCACATCAGACTAGTGAAAGGAGCAGTTTTTGCTAAAGCACTTCGAAGGCCGGCTTCCACAGTCATTCGAGGCCTTAGTTTTGATTTTATGACAAGTAAGCTGGAAAACCCAGTTACACAGATACTATGTTGATGGGAGCAACGGAGAAGAGAGAGGCTCCTCTGCAACATATGGATATGATTTGGATATTTTTCACCAGAACCTGACTAAAGACTTTTTCTCAAATAGATCACAAATACTACTGGAGCCATTCACAATAAACTCTTATTAGCATCATTAACAAAAACAACTGAAGTATGGAAATGGTCTCTAATTTGCATTAAGTTTCCTTCAGATGCATCTGGAAAGTATCTGTCTTATTTCATTTTGCAGTGAGGAAAGGCAATCCACTCTTATAGAGTAAGTTTACCATCTGAACTACAGTAGATGTGTCCTGCTTTTCGGCAATTGGGCAACCAGGCCTCTAATCCTAACAACCCATGAAGAGCATGTACCTCATGACAAAACCCTTGGCGTATGCCACGTGGGGCATACCCCAGGTTGAAAATCCCTCGTCTAAATGCTAATGATTTCATGGTCTATTCACATCTGGGCCCAGGTTCACTTGACCTAGGTACTAGGTATCTAGCGCACTGGCACCCCTGAAAATTTGCTAGGTCTCTCCCGGCCACATCTCAAACAGCATCATTGTTAACCATTTTTGTAAGGAAAATGTACCAGAATCTGTGGGTACAAATGTTTTGAGGTTTAGCACCGGAAATGGGCAGTTTGTTTACTCAAGTGACTCGGCAAACATTGAAATGGCGTCAATTTTATACATTTAAGGTGTTTTAAGTAAAAATTTTGAGAGTATCATTGCTGTAAGTTACCGCTGTGCATGGCTAGATTTTCATTAACCTCTGCTTAATTGGAAATTATGCCATTATTTCGTAATTTAAGAGAAAACACTTACTTGGAAAGGAGTGTACAGGTCTCGGTGTGTTCCCTGGATGGGCCATAACTCTTAGACTGATGCTCATGGGAGGTCATGGCAGAGGATTCAAGTAGTACTTTTGTTCTGGTACGTATACAAACCCTCGGTCATTTAACAATAGGAATGGTACTTAGTGGCAGCTGAACCGATCGTAACCTTCGAACAAAGGAGTTCGGTAGTTAACTGCTTGTCCCGCAGTTGGTGGTCAGCTCGACTGCGAGGAGAGGAGTCACTTTGCTTTCGGCTGCCAACGGAGACAGACATGTTGCTCGCCTCTCTGCCTGCTATCATCGTATGCTCTGTGTGCTTCACTGCATGAAGATTTTCTTTTGGCTTTTTCTATTACTGTGTGATTGTGCAAAAGGATACGTAAGTACGTGTGTTTTTGGTATTATTCATTCAGTGATTGGATTTTGAAATGGAATCCCAAGAACCGGAGAGACCCCCGCGCCCCCCCCATCAGCTGTAGATTGTGCCCTGGTGTGGAGGGCCGTAAGTGTGGGGCCTTTCGGTCCTCTGTTGAGGTCAATCCTCATGAGTTTTGTACTCGGTGTAGAGGGCGAGATTGCTCTCGCACTGAGTCATGTGATGTATGTGTTTCTTGGTAGGAGGAGCAGTGGGAGCGCTATGGGGGGGGACGAAGAAGCCGTGTAAGCCGGCCAGGGAGTCGTCGGAGGATTCTCCGGTTGCTTCCCTGGTCACGGACACGTCTTCCCCTTTTCTCCGTTTGCTCGGGGTGGGATCTGTTCCCCCCCGGTCGAGGGGTAACCCCCCGCCTTACTAACCCGACTCTGTTCCCTTCTTGAGGTTTGCTTGCCACGGGTGATGATCTCGGCCGGGCCTGGTATTCGCTGGGGCTCCAGGGGACACCGACGATTCAGGGGCTGCTGAGTCACCTGGCGAGGGGGTCTACGCCAGTCACCCATGGCTCAACCACCACCATTACAACTGCGGTATCCATGCCTGGCTACGCTGCGCCGCCGCACCTGGTATACACACAGCACGTAGCCACGGTGACCCCGACAGCCGCTGTGCAGATGCCGCTGATGGAGGTGAGGATGCCTGTTGTGACGCTGCCACCTGGTTTTGTTGCTCTCGCCCCAGCCCCTGACTTCTGGTGTCCTAAGAGCTCTCCACTGGACTTGCCACCGGTGCATAGGATGCCGTTGGTTTCTGCCCCGCCTCCTGTCCCTGTCCACGCTCCTGTTCCAGTACCAGTTCCTGCCGCCGTCGTTCCTGCTTGTGGTGTTGCTGCTCCCACCCCAGGTCCTTCCGGACAGGTGCAGTTGGGCCCTGTTGCTTCGGCAACTGCCCCGGCTTCCTCCTGGATGGAAGACCTGACAGTGGTCCTGAAGAAGCTGACAAAGAAGAAGAAGAGGAGGAGGAAGGTGTTGTCGTCTGCCGCCGCTTCCCCTTCGACTTCTAAGGCCCCACAGCCTAAGAAGAAGAAGGTCGCCTCCTCCCCCCCTAAGAAGGCTCACTCTGAGACTTCTAAGGGTCCTTCCCACTCCGGTGGGTAGGTTGGGGCTTCCGCTGGTCCTCCTGTTCCTTTGGGAACGGGGCCCGCCTCTCCTTCCGCAAGGAAGAAGAAGACGGGGACCGGAGGAGCTATCTGAAGAGAACTTGACACCTCAGGCCTGAGTGTCGACGCCTCTTCGTTAGCGTCAAGGTTACCAATAAAGAAGTTTCCAAGAACACTCTTTCTGGCTACGTGAGGTGATCAGGAGGGCGTACGACGTGAATGGTAGTGACAACACCCGTACCCTTCGTCCGAGAGCCCACGAAGTCGGAGGTATTGGTCCAACCCTTGCGTTCCACAAGAACTTCTTCCTGGCGCAGGTTCTGAAGGCAGGGGTTTGGGCCAACCAGACCACCTTTACTTCCTTCTACCTTCGGGATATTACCCACAGGTCCTTGGACACTTTCCTTGGGACTTGTGGTGGCTGCTCAACAAGTTGTGTAGTCTACCCAGCACCCAAGCAGACAGAACAGCATCGCATCCTTGTGTGACTGCATGAATGGGCGAGTGAAAGAGTGTGTGACTGGCTTCTCTTCCTCCTTCGTTCTTCCTCCTCTACCTGTGGGCAGAGGGCCACGGTCGTCACTACGCAGAACAGGATGCCGATGCAGGTAAGCTACACAACCGAGCTCCATCCTATCCCTTTCATTAGGGATAGGAGTTTTTATCCACCACTCCCCAACAAGGGGGGGAGTGGAAGCCAACAAGAGACAAACCCATGACTTCATCTTGGCTCTTTTAGTAGGAACTAGTTCTTGCATTTGTTGCTATTTATAAGAGGTACGCTTGCCTCCCTCTTATAAATTTGGTCCAGAAGTCTGACCACTGATCCTGCGGTGCACACCCCGATCAGCTGGACAGAGGCTAGGATCCCTCCCTTTGCTCTTATGACCAGGGAGGGAACCAAGGTAGGATGAGCACCAGTTTGTTCATAAGACTCAGATGCCACCCACCAGTAAGTGAGTCTTCCTATTTTTAAAGGACTGAGGGTTTGTATACGTACGGGAACAAATAACAATTTGTAGAAAATTGTATTTATCCTAACTATACAAACCTGAGGTCCTTTACATATAGTCCCACCTCATGCCACCCCTCACTCTGCGTTTCCCAAACCTGAGGTCCTTTACATATAGTCCCACCTCATGCCACCCCTCACTCTGCGTTTTCTTGGGCCTAAAGCAAAGTGACTCCTCTCCTCGCACTCGAGCTGACCGCCAACTGCGGGACAAGCAGTTAAGTACCGAACTCCCTTGTTCGAAGCTTACGACCGGTTCAGCTGCCTCCAAGTACCATTCCTATTGTTAAAGGCCCTTAGGTTTGTATTGTTAGGAAAAATACATTACCCTATGTACAGCCCTCCACAGGGATGATTCCCTCTCTAGTGGGTCCTTGTATACTTTCTAAATAAGTGCCTTCTTATATTTTATAATTGTCTTTTAGTGTTTTCTCATCAGTATCATAGTTCCTGTAGAATAGGAGTCTTTAGTTTGTTTTTAAATTTGCCTTCATGTATGATCTCTTCTGGCGGTATTTTGTTGTATAGTCTCGGTGCGCAATGTTCAAATGCTCTCTCACTTCTCTTACAATTTGTTCTAGGTTCAAATAGTCTGTATGCTTCACTTGCATGTCTGATCACAACATTCATTTTAAGTCTAAAGAAATTAGATATGTTGGTTCCCCATATTTTAGACTGTAAGTGGTATTTTGTTTTTTATTCTTGCTTTTACTGGGAGCCATTGTAGTTCGATTAGTGCCAGGGTTTTCTGTCATGGTAAAATAATCCTATTATTAATCTGGCGGTTCTATTTTGTACTCCTTGTAATTTTCTTAGTAGGTAGTTAAG
Source organism: Macrobrachium nipponense (assembly GCF_015104395.2). Taxonomy (NCBI): domain Eukaryota; kingdom Metazoa; phylum Arthropoda; class Malacostraca; order Decapoda; family Palaemonidae; genus Macrobrachium; species Macrobrachium nipponense. Next base: position 45,199,570 of record NC_087202.1, on the reverse strand, counting down.
GAGACTGTAGAACATTGCAGTAATCAAGCCCCGACAGTATTTGGTTACAAATTGCTGTTTTTAGAGTGTTTTTATTTAAATTTATTTTGATTAATGCAGTGTTTCTAATATAATAGCTACAATATGCAATAGTATACGTATGCAACTCTCAAAATTATTACATAGCTATAGTTTCACTATGCCATGTCAGCTAGAATTTGAAATTCGCAGTATAGTGCTTATTGTTTTTGGTTAGGTGACTACCCCACCACTACCAGGGGAGCGTGGAACCAACTACCCCACCACCGCTGGGGAAACGTGGAACCAATCCAGCAAACAAAGTTTTTTTTTTTGTTTTTTTTTTTTTTTTGCTGCTTAGGAATGTAACATACCCTCCCAGCAGCTGTGAATTCGAATCTGGTAGAATCTCTGCAATCTGTGCCTGGCATTTGGTGAAGTATTTTTACCTTTGGTAGCCACTTTGGGATTGATTTGCTTATAGTATACCTTCCTGCCTTCAGGTAGTTACCCACAGGTCCCCAAGGACCTGTGGGAGATGGTCAACAAGTTGTGTTTGCTTACCTGGCTCCTTCAAGAGGACAGGTTGCATGTCAACTATGGTGTGCAGTTCTATAGGTAAGTTGGATGCAAGAGTGGCTGGTCTCTCCTCCTTCCCCCTCGTCGTCCTTCTACTTGTTTTCCTTTGGATTGAGAATAGGACTCAGATTTACACTTGCTGGTCTGGCGTTTGATGTGGTAAGCCTACACATCAAGTTTCCTTTCTATTTTTCTTATCAGAATCATATAAGCAATCCCACTCTTTCCTCTAGCAAATGGAGGAAGGAGTTGCAGGCAATAAGACAGGAATGTCACAGATCTTTGCCGTGATGCCCCTGACTCTTTATATTCTTCATTACCATTTTCATATGAGTTACTATTCCTCACTCATTTCAAAAAGGCCCAGAGGTCTGACTTTTGATCTTTCAGTTCTTATATTATGATCAATGTTTCAGAGGCAGGGCACTCCTCATTATTTTGACCAGGAATAGTAGCCCAGGTGTACTGAGCTCCAGTCAGTTCCAGAGACTGCTCAGATTCCTCCCTCTAACCAGTGAGTCTTCCTATTGTAAAGGACTAAGGGTTTGTATATTGTGTAGGAACAAATCACAATTTTTGAAAGTAAATTGTATTTTTCCTAACTATACAAACCTGAGGTCCTTTACACTAATTGCCCATTTCATTCCACCCCTCAATCTGAAACCTGGGCTGAAAGGCAAATTAGGAATGTTTACATCTGTGCAGGCAGGTCTCCCCCACCTACCGGGTGGGAGCTACTGCCTAACTACCTTGTTCAAGAATTTTAACGGCCATGTTCTAGCTTCGCCGTAAGTAATTCCTATTTTAAAGGACCTCTGCTTTGTATAGTGAGGAAAAATACAATTTACTTTCATAAATTGCGATAGTATTAAAATTTATCTTGGTTAATAAATTAGGAGGAAGTGTATTTCCACTTAATTATGTGGACTACATAACCCAACCTTTCGAAGACTTATCTGTAAGGCATTTGAAGACAATCCCAATTTTCCCAATACCTTCTTATAAGATGTCTAAACTAAGTTTATACATCAAACCTAAAGTTTAGACTGAAAATAATAGTAAGCCCAAATTCTACCCTACCAAATACGTATGCACCTCTACACATAGTGAAAGACAAATAGTATTAAGAACATTTTCATTCAAAGTAACAAATAACTGCTCACAGGAACGATTGCATGATCACTTGCCATACATACTTTCAATAGCATTGTAGAAACAAATGCTATGCATACAGAAAATATGTATTCTCTTTAAATACATAATTTTATCGCAACAATTAAAGAAACCTTATGTTAGGGCAGTCATTGCATGTTATTGCAGCATTAATCTAAGTAACTTAATGTAATGAGAAATATATCAAATTGCAGATTATAAGCATAAATGAAGAAATTTCCTAGACCAGACCCAAACTTCACCGAGATAGAATATCAGAGAAAGGGGGGGAGAGAAAAAAATTAGTTGTAAAACAGGCGCCATCCCCACGGGACAACGATCAGAACACACACACACACACACACACACACACACACACACACACACACACACACACACACACACACACACACACACCATCCAGTAACTGAGTCAACACTGCTGATCCATGACTTTACAGCCCTGGACTTTCAAGGGTGGTGGTTTGAGGCATTTGAAGTGTCTTTTTATATTTGGGTAAACTATTTAGGTTTAATATATAAACTTACTTTAGGAATCTTATTAGAGATGTTTAGAAAATTTGGATTGTCTTCAAAAGGTGGTTATGTAGTTCACATAATTAAGTGGAAATACTTTCTCTTGATATATTAAATGATAAATTTTAATTCTTTGCTTTTATTTTCATGACCACTCCAGGTTCATGGAATTAACTTGCTGACTTTATATTTTGTTCATGAAACTTACCTGACAGATATATATATAGCTGTATTTTCTGAAGTCCGACAGAATTTAAAAATTCGCGGCACACGCAGTGGGCGGGCCAGGTGGTAGTACCCATTCCCGCCGCTGGAGGCGGATATCAGGAACTATTCCCATTTTCTATTCATATTTTTTTCTGTCGCCGGTCGTAACAACTGTTTACAGACCTCCGCCTAGGATTTTGAAAAACTTCATTAGCCACTTAAGTATCCTAATTATTCTTTCGATTATTAACTTGGATTTGTGGCTAGGCATACGCTATCGTAAATTTTTTTCATTGCATTTGATGTCTGAAGCTAGTTAGCCTAGTTTCAGACTTTGTTGTCTGCACGGTAAGGTGAGGCTACCGGAACTTTCGGTAGACACTCGCTTAGTATATATGACGTTTACATGTTTTCTTTGCATAAGGTAATTAGTGTAATGTGTGACTGATTACGGAAGAAGGAGGATTCATTTACGCTTTTTAGAGCGTGTTAGAATCAGGAGTTTTCCTCCATAGTAAACAGAAGTTAGAAATAATGAACCTTCTAACCTCCTGTAGATTTTATTTTGCCTAACCCTGTGGTATGGCTTACGGGCCTAGAAGAAGTGTCTGCTAGAGGATTACATCAAGTAATCTTAGACTAAAGTGCTCGCTCTCCAATCAGTGTTGTGAAGTGTAGTGCCCCTTGTGTTGTGGAGGGGGCGTCAGATCGGCCCCATAATGCCTCTAGGCCTGGACCTCTGTCGGACTCCCATGACTCAGGGAGAGGGCATGTCAAAAGCCGCAAGAGGGTTACGGGGGCTCCCCACCGATCTGGCGTCCCTTCGGCAGAACCTGTTGACGCTTCCCAGGCTGCTAAAGATCGTGCACGTGCACGAATCTTGAAGGATTGCTTCTCGTCCTCCGAGGCGTCCTCCCCACACAGGGGTTGGAGTTCTCGGAAGGACTCGCGCCCCCTAAAGAAGCTTGAGAGAAGAGGACGCTTCACGTCCTCTCTCTCGTCACGAGAGGATGAAAAAGTAAAGAGACCACATTTTCCCTTTTAGAAGAATGCACTGGCTCTTTTTCTAAGGGACATTTAAGGAGCTCATTCATCTTGCCAGAAGAGTGATTTGAGCCTCCTGCGGGTGAACGCTCATGTATATATCATTTATACATTATTAAGGAGGCTCATTCATCTTGCCAGAAGAGTGATTTGAGCCTCCTGCGAGTGACCGCTCATGTATACATCATTTATACATTATTAAGGAGGCTCATTCATCTTGCCAGAAGAGTGATTTGAGACCTCCTGCGAGTGAACGCTCATGTATACATCATTATACATTATTAAAGAGGCTCATTCATCTTGCCAGAAGAGTGATTTGAGCCTCCTGCGAGTGAACGCTCATGTATATGAACGCTCATGTATATATCACTTTATACATTATTAAGGAGGTTCATTCATCTTGCCAGAAGAGTGATTTGAGCCTCCTGCGAGTGAACGCTCATGAAGTTAGAGCTGTTTCAACCTCGCTAGCATTCCAAAAGAAATTTGGTAATCAAGGACATTTTCGTCTCCTCTCCTCATGGCGCTCCGTATACGTTATGTAACGTTCGCTTTACTTCAAAAAAGCAAGCTGATAAGTTTGACGGCCGGCAAGCTGCTTTGCACAGTCAAACAACTTATGTCTCTGGTCGGCATAAGAAGGGCAATTTAGACGTGAGGAAGCGTTTGGAGGTGCTCGACGTCCTATAAGTAGAGACATTCTCCAGGACGCTCGGCAAGCACCTTGCGGAAGACGAAAGCCATACGTCTTCCTTTAGTGTTCACACTCTTCAGGACATCGTGCGGCTCTCCATATAGACTCGCATGAGGAACGTCCTTCAAAATATTCAATGTCATACGCAAAACGCGGTTTCGTCGTAACATTGAGATTTTGGCAAGGTCGCTCGCCAGGACGCCTCTTGGCGGGCCTTGCATGCATCAAGGCGCTCAACGAGTTCCTATCTGAAACGTCGTTTCAGAAGACTTGGGTTTTCTCTGCTCAGACACGGCTTCGTAGCTAATAGCATGGACGTTTTTTGAGGACGCTCATCAGGACCTTTCCAGGAACGCTAGCAGGACGCTTTGGTTAGGACGCTCGGCAGGACGCTTTTGAGGACGCTCACAGACGCAGGACGCTTTCCAGCACGCTTTTGAGGACGCTCAGCAGGACGCTTTTGTGGACATTCGCCAGGACGCTTCGGTGGAAGCTCGGCATGGACGCTTTGCGAGAGAAAAGACTTGTTGAAGGCGTCTTATTTGCTGTTGAGGACATTTCTTTACAGAAATTTTTAAAAAGGATTCGGAGTTAGCGGAGAGACATACCTGAATTTTTTCTTCGTCTCTCTTTCCTCTTCATCGATTTCTTTGAGAATCGGGAAGATTATATACTTGGATTCCTGGGTGACTTTCGGTCATGTTAAAGGGTTTTTTCCCCTATTAGCAAAGTGCTAATAGTTTTGTCAAGTCAGGACGTTTTCCCCATTGTCATTTAAGTGGGGGACCCCTCATAAATGGGGTAGTTCTCATTGACATAGTTTTTTTTTTTAACGTTTTTATCGTTTAAGCGGATAAACTCATTAACAAATTTCGGAAGAGCTCTCATTCATTTTCAGAGGCTCATCCGGGGTTAAGAGAAAGACTTGTAGACTATCCAGGAAGTCTTTTGTCCAATATCATAAGAACATTGAACGTCTTTTTCGATCCTCGTTCTCTTCTGATGATCTCTATTCGAATATTACTCCCTTTTCTTGGAAAAGAGTCTTGGCAAAGAGTCAAGGAGTTCTTTTAAAAGTCTCGTTCATTAGAACGTGGACAGTCGTTTTCCTTTCTTTCTCTCTTCCTCGTCGAGGAAAGATGTAGTAGAGAATTCGATGTTCAAATTACTACAATAACTTACGTAGTTTATCTTTGCGTCATTTTGCTAATGCATGGGTCAAGTCATATACGCATATCGTATTTACCTCTGCGGATAGAAGCCGAAAGAACTGTTGTTCTAATGTATTTATTTGACACTCCCTTCAACCTTCCAAGAGTTTTCGGAGTAAGAACAACTCTTCAGGTATTGTTACGACAACACCAACTCAGCTGTGTATTTAGCGAATTCTGTTTCGTTTAAATAGGCCTGCTTGAGAGTTTCCTTTTGCTCGATAATATCATACCTATTCCTTCGTAAAGGGAGTAGCTGGCAACTCAGGCAGATAGTATTCTGTTCACCATTGAAGCTTTTCTTCGAGGAAGACTTCTTCACTCTTTTTGATAGAGATCGAAGGTGGTCGATCTCCAATCCTTAGATTTTGTTTTCTTGAAGGAAAGAATTTAGGATGGAGATCGTTGTTCAGAATACTATAAATATACTACGTAATTAACCTCGCGACATGATTCTACTAAACAGTTGAATTGTCCGAGGGGTAGGCGATATCCTAGTTATTCTACGGATTGCGACTTAGACGAGAAGTATTCTAATTGAACTGCAACACCAACTCAGCTTCTGTATTTAGCGAATTTTGTTTCGTTTAAATATGCCTGCTTGAGAGTTCCCTTTTGCCCTCGATAATTTCATACCTATCCATTCGTAAAAGGAGTAGCTGGCAACTCAGGCACATAGTGCGAGACGATGATCAAGGCTGCTGTTACTGTGATCTACGCAGTACCGGCTAGCTCGGTGTCATGCGCGGTTGGTTACGTCTCTCTTCCCTTGCGGGAATGGCTTAATAAACCGTCTCTCTGCCCTACAATCATGGATTTTAGCCTCGGGTTGAGGAAATTTCTAGTAATCTTGAATGATCATACCTGCCGTTTACTTAGAAAATTTCAACAAGATATCTCTTATACTGCTTGTTAGGTGCGGGTTTACCGCACGGTAACATTCTGTACGAATCTACCGCGGCATAGCACTATAATAATGCTCTCCTGCTTATGCAAAGCGCAGCCTTATTTAGGGAAGGAAGCAGGCTGACTGAGGGAATGGGATGAGTTTGCTGGGGACCATTTCCTCGCTGGAGAAGCTTGTTTTCCCTGAATAAACAGCAATTCAGACCTGCTACAAATTTTCCTCCTCACGAAGAAATTGGAATAACATCAAAGATCTTGTAATTCTAATTTTCTCTCACGGCTTGAGGATCACCTCAGGTGATAGCGAGAGGGTGCCAGACATCCGAACAGAGAACAGATGTTCTGGCACATTGTCTGAAAGAATTGGAAGCCAAATTGGTCGGCTCTCCAGTTCCTCGAAGGGTGAGGTTGGATCGAGTGGCCCAAATCATCTCGGATAATTTCTCAGCTCTCTCATAGCTCGAGAAGAGAGAATTGGTTGATGGGCTTGGGCACGGAACGTAACGATCCTCAAGAGGTTCGTTAAACTAGTGCACGTCCGTGGGGGTCTTTCTCGATCGAAGGCAACAACTACTGACGTCTGAGTAATCCTCACTTAGAAGTATGTCGAAAGTGAGGAGAGACTGAGGGCGTCCTTTCGTTAAGTTTTTCGTAATATTTAAGACGAAGGAGCTTCCTCTTAAGTTGTTCCCTTATTCATGATCCTAGAGGATTAGCTTTAGTCGCCACATGTTGGCCTCTTAAGAGGTTGGATCACAGAGGTCAGGTAATTCAGAGAATTGTCCAAAGACCCTTCCCGAGAGAATCGGTGTAATCTAACATCGTCACTTAGTGAAGTATCTAATATCTCTCCTCTCTGAGTCTGAAGGCGTTCAGACTATCGAGAAGCGATAAGATCTTCAAGATTAATGGCAGTCTCTTGGCCAAGGCAAAGCAGTGCTGCCTATTTTCAGTTTTCAATCGGAGGGGGCCGTTTCTGGAGATAGTGAAGGGAAATGACTGTTCCTCCACCTCGACCTCTGTGAATTTCGTTATGGTTCTATCTTTCCGTATGAAGTATGAGATAAGATAGAAGTCCTAACTATTGTAGAATATGCAATATGTTGTTGACGGCCTCTAGGCTCAGAGATCCGGTTCTGTCAAACAACAAAGCTTCACGATCTTGAGGTCTGTGGAGATCTTGAAATTCTCTGGATCAAAGGTTCCGGCATGGAACTTAGACGTAGTCTGAGTTTCTGATGCCAAAGCATTTCGAACCTATCCTTTCTGCGAACTTAATACACGTGACCAGAAGGCTAATATTTGTAACCGCTCTAGCCACGGCAAGGAGGTTAGTGAGGTTTTAGCCATCATCACGAGGTTTTGGGCTTTAAAGGACATAATGCGGTCTGTCCTCTAAGCCTTCCGTTCTTGATAAGAACGAAAAAAACCTGTCTAACCCTTGACCCGAAGGCTTGGAGACCAAGGGTATGGCACAAATTATTGGGCAAGGGCAATTAGAGAGTCCTGTGCCCGGTAGGGTCTCTCAAGTTTTATCTTGATAAAACTACTATAGAAAGTCAAGGTCAACGGACAATCTGCGGTGTTCTGTAAAAAGACCAAACTGGTTCTGTCCAAGAACAACCCTGGCATTATAGCCAAGGAGTTTCTTTTTAAGAGGTCTCATTCATTATGTTTGCATAAAGATTTGAGATTTTTTCTTAATATCAAGCTCAAGAGGTGAGGCGCGGTCGAAGCATTTTCAACAGAGCATGACACTCAGTAACATCCTGAGTGTCACGCTTTTAGCGAAGCAACTCTGGGTTCGCTTCACACTCCCGACAATCTTCGGTGTTCCGTAAAAAGACCAGACTGGTTCATGTCCAAGAACACCCTGGCATTATAGCCAAGGAGTTCTTTTAAGAGGTCTCATTCATTATGTTTGCATAAAGATTTGAGATTTTTTTTTCTTCTAATATGAATGCTCAAGAGGTGAGGGCGCGGCCTCGGAAGCATTTCAACAGAGCAGACACAGTAACATCCTGAGTGCCACGCTTTAGCGAAGCAACTCTGTGTTCGCTTCACACTGCCGACGGGATGTGAAGACGACATTTCAGATCCGTAAGTCGCTAGGACCATACATATCCGTAGATATATTATTGGGTGCAGGAAGCAACACGAATCCTATCCTATAGAAAAGGGATAGGTGTGCTTTTTTAACTTTGAAGGGTTGGTCGCTTGAGGCGCGTTCCTTTTCTTTAGCCTAGAAGTTATGGAACTAACTTTGATAGGTTAGGTCAGGTGGTGGTTTTAGCTTCGGTGCCCTCAGAAGTATGGTCATATGGTCTAGTCACATTGTGGTCACGCCCCCGTTGACAGATCATCTAGAGCGCACCAGCATACAGGTCTCTACCCTCGCTGGCAACTCTAGTAACGCAGAAGCAGACTTTGGTGGACAGTAATCACGAAGTCGGCTATGCTAACAGGCAGGAACCAAGATGTATATCATCTACTTAATTTAGTTTCCCTAAAATCCTATTCTGTCTCTTCCCACCATCCGAAGGTGGATTAAGCTATATATAATATCTGTCAGGTAAGTTTCATGAACAAAATGTTATTGTTATAATACATTAAGTTTGTTCATACTTACCTGGCAGATATATAATTAAAGTGCCCACCCCCACCTCCTCCCCTCAGGAGACAGTGGCACCTATAAAATATGAATAGAAAATGGGAATAGTTCCTGATATCCTCCCTCCCAGCGGCGGGAATGGGTACTACCACCTGGCCGCCCACTGCGTGTGCCGCGAATTTTTAAATTCTGTCGGACTTCATGAAAATACAGCTATATATATCTCATGCCAGGTAAGTATGAACAAACTTAATTGTATTATAACAATAACATTGCTAATAATATAAGGTTATTTATTTCAGAAAGAAGTCAAAGGTCCCAATTTACCTTTCACATTAGGGCAACCAACACAAATCCTGCCAAGAACTGTACTTGTTTGGGAAACTGGAGCCAATGTCACTGTCTGGAACTGTACCTAGAGTACCCATTAGTTTTTAGTGATCTGGGTTGCAGTTTTTAATTTTTCATTGTAGGTGACAGTGTTGTTCTTTTTTATTCTGATCAATTGCTCAGGTCAAGGGCTACATTTTAAACTTCGTTAGCATATGGTGTTCTTCCTCTGCTTCAAAGTTCTCATTAATGTAGGGCAACCCTTTGGCTCACTGCCATACTCAGTACCCACCTGCAGTCAGCTCTCTTAACAGGTAAGGAAACAGCAAGCATTTGTTCAATGCTGCCATCTTTCTCTTTCAAAGCCATTACTTAATGTTTTAGATTAGAATATGTCCATGTATACCACCTCCTAGCAATGTGGAATCAGTTTTGTAATTACTTGGCAAGTAACTTAGCTATATGGAAAGGACATTTTTACAATAAAATAAAGTTTTGTATATTGTACTTACCAGGTAATTACATGATCAGAGCCTTCCCGCCAAGTATGTAGTATAAAAACTTTTATCATAAAAATGTCCGTTGTGTATTGAAACAGTTGTTAATTAAGGGAGTAGGAATGGTTTATAAAAAGGATGTGCAGATGTCTCTTTTATCCCTTTTTGCATAGTATTTTGAGATTACATTTTTCTCATTACTTTTTCAGCATCTGAGTCGCGCAAATTGACATTTATGTACCTTGCAAACGATGTGATCCAGAACTCAAAGAAGAAAGGTCCAGAATACAACAAGGAATTTGGGAATAAATTAGGAAAAGTTTTTGAACATTTGGGAAGTTTGCGACTAGATGAAAAATCAACACGAGGTCTCAACCGCTTGTTGTCTGTGTGGGATGAGAGAAATGTTTTTGAAAGCGAGGATATTGCAACATACAGAAAAAACTTAAGTAAGTACATATTGGTTTTATGCAGTGGTTTGTTTTGTGTTTTTGATTTTTAACACGTAAAAAACTTTAGTACATTTAAATATGTTCATATAGAAATAAACCTATAAATGGGCAGATATCTCGTGGTTGACAGGTACTTGTTTGTCAGTGGCATTTTAAAATTTTGTTGCAAAAGCCATTCTTGTATTTTGTTCATGAAACTTACCTGTCAGATATATATATAGCTGTATTTTTCCGAATCCGACAGAAATTTAAACACTTACGACACACGCGGTGGGAGTCAGGTGGTTAGTACCCATTCCCGCCGCTGGGAGGCGAGTATCAGGAACCATTCCCATTTTCTATTCATAATTTTTCTGTCGCCAACAGCACCTCCGTCCAGATTTTGGAAACTTACTAGCTACTTGAGTATCCCTTTTGGTTTTTTCTTTGGTATCTGAATTGGATCGGTGGCTTGGCACACGTTGACTTTGGATTGATTTGATTTTGGTATTGATTTTTCTTTGATCAAGATGTCAGGGTCTAGTTCAGCTAGCGCTAGATTTTGTTCTATGTCCCGAATGTAGAGGTAGTGCTACTGAAAGCTTCATAGACCCACATTCTGTTTGTAAGGTTTGCAGGGGGAATGAATGTACGTTTGAAAGTCGTTGTAAGGAGTGTGAAAGATTAACAGAGTCTGAGTGGAAGGCGTATGAAACCTATCTTAAGAAACTTGAGCGAGATAGGTTAAGGAGGTCTTCCTCCAGGAGTGTTTCAGGTAGGCAAGATTTTAATGATTCTCCTGCTAACCCTCCTTCTGTAGTTTATGCTCCTACCCCTGTAGTGTTGCCTCCGGCCCCTGAAGCAGTGTCGGTAGAAGGTAATACTTTATTGCTAATTCTTGAATCGATTCGTAACTTAGAATCAAAAGTGTTAGCTCTGGAGAGCAAAAGTGAAGAGAAGTGCAGTGAAAGTGCCCCTTGTGTAGTGGTGGGTGCGTCAGATCGGCCTCATTCCGCCTCTAGACCTAGACCTCTGCTTGACTCCCAGGTTACGGGGAGAGAGCATGTCGAAAGTCGAAGGAGGGTTACGAGGAACCCCCACCGATCTGGCGTGCCTTCGCAGCTTCTGACGAACCTACCCAGGACTGCCAAGGAGCGTGCGCGTGCACGTCTTCTCAAGGAGTGCTTTTTCTTCTTCTGAAGCTTCCTCCCCGCGCAAGGGGTGGAGCTCTCATGCCGCATCACGTCCGCTGAAAAGGACGGCTCGCGTTCGGGACGCTTTCACGTCCAAGTTGTTCTCCGGAACTTTGCTCGTTGCCTGAATAGCGTTTGCTGCTTTTCCCCTTCCGCAGAAGAAGCGTAAGGATTCTTCGGAGGCGGAGTCTTTCCTAGATGTTTCTTCTCGAGCTCCGCGCAGTCAGCTCTAAAGGTGCGTGAAGTGTCGGTTCCTGGGAGTAGGAAGAAGGCGTCCCCTCGCCACTGGCGCCTGCTCACAGGATCAGCCCCTCCCCAGAAAAGGAGGCTTCACCTACAAAGCAAGATTCTCCAGTCTCTTCAGCAGCAACTTCGAGATGTTTTTTCTTCGAGAGAGACTGTTCCACGTCGCCGCTAAGAAGGATGACAATCTTCCTGTTGAAGAGGTCGAGGCGTTCTCCCTCTCCCTCTCCTCGCTCGTTCTCTCTCTCCGTTTGAGTCCCCTCTAGAGTTCGTTCTGCTCCCCAGCAACTTTCTAGAGGAGGTAGAAATTCGTTTCTCGCTCTCGGGAAGCGGTTGTATCCGCTACTACGAAACTTGTAGATAGGAAGCGCGTTTCTTTAGATGCCGAGCGCGCTTCTGTGAAAGTCAAGCGCGCTTCAGTGGACGCGTGATCCGGTGCAAGGTAAGCTGAGCGCCAGTGGACGCTCAGCGCGTTTTAGTGGACGCTCGGCGCGCGCCAGTGGACGCCAGGTGTACACCTGTTGCTGTCGAGCGCGCTTCAGTCGGCGCCAGTAGATTGGCTTGGGACGCCAAGCGCGTTGCCTACGGACGTCAGTTTACCACCTCCGCAAGTGCAAGTGGAAGCGGGAACTCTTCCTGTTCGCCGCTCTTTCTCTTTTGAGAAAGCTCGTGACTCTTCCTTACTTCCTCCTACTTCTTCCAGTGTTTGAAGAGGAAATTAGTGACGCTTTCGTCGAAGTGGACGAAGAACAGCAGTTGGCTCCAGTCTCGACGGACTACAAGGTTTTGACTCGTCTGCTACAGTCAGTCTTTGCAGACTTTCCAGCCTGAAGCTCCACGTACTCCTCCCTCTCAGTTTTCGTCATCCAAAGCTACTAAGATCTCGGGCTTTGTGAAAATGAAGAAGTCGCTTTCTACGAAGCAAGCTTTTCGCAAGGTCCATGATTGGATGGAAAAGAGGAAAGCTTCAGGCAAGACTTCTTTCGCTTTACCACCTTCAAGACTTTGTGGCAAAGCTGGTATGTGGTACGAGACGGAGAAAACGGAGTTAAGCTTCCAGCCTCGGGCTCAAGGAGAACTTGGTAGTATTGTGGATGCCGCCAGAAGATCTTTTCTGTCTTCCTCACAAGTCTCTTGGATGCATAATGAGCTAGACTTTCACCTTAAAGGCCTCTTCAGGACACTAGAGGTCTTTAATTTTCTTGACTGGTGCCATAGGATGTTTTGGATGCCAGGTCCAGGAGTTCTGATTCCATCCAGTCTGGGGAGCTGTCCAGTGTATTGTCTTGCATGGACAAGGCCGTCAGGGATGGTTCTGAGGAATTGGCTGCCTCATTTCAGCACGGGACTGCTTAAGAAGAGAGCACTCCTTTGCAATTTTACTGCAAAGTCGGTCTCGCCAGCGCAAAAAGCGGATCTTCTTTTCGCTTCTTTCTCAGAAACATCTCTTCCCCCAGTCTATGGTAAAGGACATAGCTGCCAGTCTCTAGGAAAAAGCAACCCAAGACCTTCTGGCGCAGTCTTTTAGGAAGCCTACAAACTACTTCGTCTTCTGGGTCCTCTGCTTTGAAGAAATCGAAGCCCTTTCGATCTGCTTCTTCCTCGAAGCCAGCCCCTTGAGGAAGAGGCTCTTTCAAGAGGCAAGACCCCGCTCCTTCTAAGAGCAAGAAGTGAGAGGGAAGTCCTTCAGCCACCGGTAGGAGCCAGACTTCTACTTTTCGCGGAGAGCCTGGGAAGAGAGAGGTGCCGACGCTTGGTCTCTGGACATCGTCAAGAAGGGGTACAGAATTCCTTTCCTGAAGTTACCCCGCTGTCTTCGACACCAAAGGATTTGTCTCCTTCGTATCAGGGAGAAAAACAGAAAGTGCTTCACGATCTACTAGATCAAATGATCGAGAAGCAGGCGGGTGGAACAGGTCTTCGACCGGAGTTCTCCAGGGTTTTACAACCGACTGTTCCTAGTGCCGAAGCAGTCAGGGGGATGGCGCCCCGTTCTGGATGTCAGCAGTCTAAATCGCTTCGTTACCAAGCAGAAGTTCAAGATGGAGACACCTCAATCCGTGCTTGCAGCCTTAAAACCGAGGGATTGGATGGTCTCATTAGACCTTCAGGACGCATACTTTCACGTCCCATCCATCCCGATCAAGAAAATACCTGCGGTTTGTCCTGAAAGGGAAGGTATTCCAGTTCAGGGCACTCTGCTTCGGTCTCAGCACGGCGCCGATGGTGTTCACGTTCTTATGAAGAACGTTGCGAGGTGGCTCCATCTTGCGGAAATAAGGAGGATCTCTCTCTACTAGATGACTGGCTTATTCGAGCCTCATCGCAAGACCGGTGTCTGAAGGACCTTCACACGACTTTGTCGTTAGCGAGGTCCCTGGGACTTCTGGTGAATCTCGAAAAGTCGCATCTGACTCCTTCTCATCCTTAGTCTATCTGGGGATTCAGATGGACTCAGTGGCTTTTCGGGCTTTCCGTCCCAGGGCGACAACTTCAATGCCTAGACAAAGTGTCAGCCTTTCTAGGGAAGGAAACATGCTCGTGAGGGAATGGATGAGTGTGCTGGGGACCATTTCCTCACTGGAGAAGTTTGTTTCTCTGGGAAGGGTTGCACCTCCGACCACTTCAGTTCTTCCTCTCAAGCAATTGGTCACGCAAACAGGATCTAGAAGAGGTCTTGTTTTTGACGGAAGAAGTGAAAAAGCACCTCAAATGGTGGTTGGATCCAAAGAAGCTTGCGGAAGGATTTTCGCTCAAGCTTCGGAACCCCGACCTAGTGTTGTTTTTCTCCGACGCGTCGTCCACGGGTTGGGGAGCAACAACTAGGAGGGAGAGAAGTGTCCTGGCACATCAATCTAAAAGAACTTTCAGCGATTTACCTTGCTCTAAGGTTCTTCCAAGAGGAAGTCTCCAACAAAGTGGTTCAGATAAACTCGGACAACACCACAGCCCTGGCATACCTCAGGAAACAGGGGGGACTCACTCTCCTTCTCTGTTCGCCATCGCGAAGAATATCCTGATTTGGGCGAAGTCGCAAAACGTCATGATTCTGACAAGATTTGTGTCAGGCGTGGAAAACGTGCGAGCGGACCTTCTCAGTCGGCAAGGACAGCTTCTGCCGACGGAATGGACCCTTCATCAGGAGGTATGCCAGGCGCTATGGAAGCTGTGGGGACGTCCTCATGTGGACGTTTTCGCAACTTCCCGAACGAAGAGACTTCCGCTGTATTGCTCCCAGTTCTGGATCCGGTAGCAGTGGCAGTAGACGCCTTACTGTGGAATTGGTCGGGACTAGACATTTACGCTTTCCCCCATTCAAAATCCTCGGGGAAAGTGATGAGGAAGTTCGCTGCATCAGAGGGAGCGAGGATGACCCTCATCGCCCCCTTCTGGCCAGCGGTCGACTGGTTCACGGAGGTGATGTCCTTCCTGGTAGACTTTCCCAAGGACTCTGCCCCTAAGGAAAGATTCTACTCAGACAGCCCCACTTCAAGAGGTACCACAAAAACCTCCCCGCTCTGAGTCTGACTGCGTTCAGACTATCAAGAAGTTGGCCAGAGCGAGGGGTTTTTCAAGACCTGTGGCAACGGCGATTGCCACCGCAAGGAGGCCCCCATCAATCGCAGTTTACCAATCGAAGTGGGCTGTCTTTAGAAGTTGGTGCAGAAAGAAGGGCATTTCCTCCACCTCAAACCTCGTGAGACAGATAGCAGATTTCCTTCTTCACCTTAGGAAAGAAGCGAAACTAGCCGTTCCCACGATTAAAGGCTACAGAAGCGTGCTTTCTGTGGTCTTCAGGCATAGAGGACTCGACTTAGCGAATGATAGAGACATTCATGATCTCATTAGATCATTTGAGACTGTGAAAGTTCTCCAACCGAAAGTACCCTCTGTGGAACTTAGACGTGGTACTTAAGTTTCTCATGTCGAGTCAATTTGAACCGCTCCATTTAGCTTCGCTTAGGAATCTTACTAAGAAGACCATTTTCCTAACCGCTCTGGGTGACAGCGAAGAGGGTTAGCGAAATACAAGTCATAAGCAAGCACATTGGGTTCAAGGATCATAGTGCAGTTTGTTCCTGAAGTCCTACGTTCTTAGCAAAGAACGAGAAACCCTTCCAACCCTTGGCCGAGGACGTTCGAGATCAAAGGGTTGTCGGAGCTAGTGGGGACCTGAAGCTGAGAGAGTCCTGTGTCCTGTCAGGGCTCTCAAGTTTTATTTGCAGAAAACCAGAGCATGCAGAGGCTCTTCGGAGAACTGTGGTGCTCTGTGAAAAAAACCAGATCTTCCGATGTCGAAGAACGCAACTGGCGTTCTTCTTAAGAAGTACGGTTAAGGAAGCCCATAAAAAGTGTAGTGAAAGTGACATGGAGCTTCTAAAAGTGAAAGCCCACGAGTTGAGGGCTATTGCTACTTCGGTGGCTTTTCACAGGAATATGGCAATCAAAGATATTTGGGCGCCACTTATTGGCGAAGCAATTCGGTGTTCGCTTCACACTACCTGCGGGAGGTGAAAGCAACATACGAAAATTGTTACTCGCTCGGACCATATGTCGCTGCAGACACTGTTTTGGGGGCAGGAGGTAGCGCTCATCCTATCCTTTAATGGTTAGGGGAGTTTTTAACTTGTGTTATGGTTGTGGGGTTGACCGCCTGCGGTGGATCTCCCTTCCATTAGCTTAGTCTAAGTGGGATACTTTTGGTAGGCTACGCCAGGTGGTGGTTTGTTTTACTTCGTTGCCCTCATTGTATGGTCAATGGTCTAGTCACGTCGTGGTCTCGCCCCTGTTGACAGATCATCTGGAGTGCACCAGCTTTATAGGTCTCTACCTCGCTGGCAACTCTAGTAGCACAAGCAGACTTACGCGGCAGTAACCACGAAGTCAGCTATGCTAACAGGTAAGGAACCAAGATATCAATTATCTGCATATATGTTTTCCTAAAATCTTCTATTCTGTCTACTCCACCACCAAAGGTGGGATTCAGCTATATATATATCTGACAGGTAAGTTCATGAACAAAATGATATTGTAATGATACAATTAAGTTTGTTCATACTTACCTGGCAGATATATATAATCAAGTACCACCCACCTCCCCTCAGGAGACAGTGGAAATAAATATTATGAATAGAAAATGGGAATGGTTCCTGATACTCGCCTCCCAGCGGCGGGAATGGGTACTAACCACCTGACTCCCACTGCTTGTGTCGTAAGTGTTTAAATTTCTGTCGGATTCGGAAAAAATACAGCTATATATATATATCTGCCAGTGAGTATGAACAAACTTAATTGTATCATTACAATATCTTATTTTTATACATTCAACTTCCCTGCCAGATATATACTTAGCTATAGACTCCGTCGTCCCCGACAGAATTTCAAATTTCTTTCGGCACACGCATACCGGTAGGTCAGGTGATCTACCGCCCTGCCCTGGGTGGCAGGACTAGGAACCATTCCCGTTTTCTAATCAGAATTCTTCTGTCGTCCGGACCGTCAACATTGTTGTTGGTTCCTCTCGATTGGTTTTTCTTTTTTTCACCGGCAATTGATCTTCTTGACCGACTTTTGGTGACGTATCTGGATTGTTGGATTGGCATACGCTTTTGTGGACTGTTTTGTGGACTTGATTTGGATTTTTCTTTAAAAATGTCTGACACTGAATGGTTGTGAGACGTTGTGTGAATGTAGGCTGTAAGGTGAGGTTGCCGAAAGCTTCGGTAGACCATCACACTGTATGCAAGGGTTGCAGGGGGGAGTATGAATGTTCTTTCACTAATACTTGCAAGGAATGTGAGAATTTGAGTGAGAATGAATGGAAGAATCTAACTAATTATTTGAAAAAGTTAGAAAGAGAAAGAGTGAGGAAGGCTTCTTCTAGAAGTTTAAGTATTTCGAGATCTAATGAACTAATTCCTAGCTTGGATCTTCCCCAAGGGTAAGTATTGCTACGTCTCCTTCCATTGCAGCCCCTTCTCCTATTGCAGAACCTGTAGATTCGCGAAAGAACTTGCGGATCTAAAAGCGGCCTTCAAGTTAATGGAAAACAAATGGCTGCCCTGCAAGGTAAGGCTAGTGATTTTTCAGTGGACAGTGATATGAGTGTCCCCAGTGTAGTGGAGGGGGCATCTGGTCGGCTCCGCAACGCTCCTATGTCTAGACCTCTTCCAAGCTCACATGCCCAGAGGAGAAGGAATGTCGAAAACCGAAAGGAGGTTGTGGAGAATCCCCACCGATCAGGTGTCCCTTCGGCGGTTTTCTGTGACACCCCAGACTGCCAGGGATCGCTATTGTAAAAGCGTCCTGCGTGAGTGTTTTTATTCGTCGGGATCTTCGTCTCCGAGACGTGATTGGAGGGATTCAGATCGCTGCGACCACTGAAGAGGAGCTGGAAGGCTCCGACGATTGACTCGAGCCCGGAAAAACTTCCCTGAGGAGTCTCCTTCGGGAGTTAAGAAGGCAAGAAGAGCCATTCTTTCAACCAGAGTTAGAAGGAGTCAGGAGGTGGAGGCAATGGACTCCTACCCTCCTCCTTCCCTCCTCCCGAAGAGGATAAAGAGGAGGTTACCAAGAGGTTTATGATTGCTATGCAGGAGCAGATTTCGTCTTTTGTAGGAGTGCTTTCAAAGGAGCCTCCTAGAAGGAAAGACTCTTCCCTTCCTATCAAAAGGTCCTTCAGACGTATGGAGGTATCTGCCGCCAGGATCGATGCTCCTACTCGAGGTGAGGCTTCTTGTAAGAACGTGGAGTCAACCTTACGGAGTGAGCCGATCAGGCGTCTGGCACCGGCCAGGATGTGAGGAGTCACCCAGACAAGAGTCAGGAGTCAGGAGTCAGGAGTCAGGAGTCAGGAGTCAGGAGTCAGGAGTCAGGAGTCAGGAGTCAGGAGTCAGGAGTCAGGAGTCAGGAGTCAGGAGTCAGGGAGTCAGGAGTCAGGAGGCAGGAGGCAGGAGGCAGGAGGCAGGAGGCAGGAGGCAGGAGGCAGGAGTCCGGAGTCCGAGTCCGGAGTCCGGAGTCCGGAGTCCGGAGTCCGGAGTCCGGAGTCCGGAGGCAGGAGTCGGAGACTCATTTCTGGAATTTATGACTCTTCTCCAAACAGAAGCTCCTCTCCTTCAGATCGTAGGAGGTCTTGGAAAGACTCTTCCTCCAAACGAGAGCTTTCTCCTTCGTCTGATCGAGGTTTGGATGATTTGTCTGATGACGAGCTTCCTGCAAATGAGGGACTCAAATTATAAGATCTTAGCCTCTTGTACTACAAGAGTTTGGAGACACTCTTAGTCCGGCGGCTCCTCCTTCTCCTCGTTCTCTCTTTTCGAGCTCGGCTACGGTGAAATCTTCGGCCTTTCTGAAAATGAAGCCTGCGATTTCCATGAAGAAGGCCCTCCAATCTTTAGATTCTTGGATGGGCAAGAAGAAAGAGTTGGGAAAGACTGTATTCTGCATGCCTCCTTCCAAACTCCATGGAAAGAGAGGTATTTGGTATGGGACAGGAGAGACTATGGGTCTTTCTCTCTGCTTCGGCAGATGCTGACTTTGCCAATTTAGTGGATGCTCCAGATGTCACTCTTTAGGATCGGTCAGATCTACGTGGAGCATTTCGGAGTTGAACCACTTTTCTAAAGGGACTTTTTGTCACTTTAGAGGTGTTCAATTTTTCTGGATTGGTCACTCGGAGTTCTGGCTAATAAATCTAAAGACCCGGAGTTTCTTAAGAACCCAGAGATTCTCCATAGCGTCCTGTCTTGCATGGACAAGGCAGTACAAGACGGTTCGGGAGAAGTTGCTTCCCTATTTGGTGCTGGTCTCTGAAGAAGAGATCAGTCTATGGATCCCTGTTATCAAAAGGGGTTTCTCCGAGCCAGAGGACAGCGTTATGTTACGCCCCTCTGTCAGATCATCTGTTTCCCTTCTCAGTTAGTGAAGGATATATCTCGCTCGCTAACCTGAGAAGGCGACACAAGACCTACTTACAAAACATCCAAGAAGGGCCCGTCCTGTAGTGTCTACTTTTTTAATAAAAAAGGACTCTCGTCCTCCTCAGCAGCCCTTTCGTGGAGGTGCAGCGGCTCGTCCCCCTGCCAGAAAGAAGAGCTCTGATAAGAGAGGAAGGTCTTCCTTCAGACCTTTCAAGAAGACAAAATGACTTGTTGTTCCTTCAAGCACCAGTGGGCGCCAGACTCCTGCAACTTTGCAGGAGTCTGGGCAAAAAGGGGAGCCGACCCTTAGTCAGTTTCAGTCCTAAAGAAAGGATACGTAATCCCCTTCGAGGACAGTCCTCCCCTAACATCTACGCCTCGGGTGGAACTGTCAGCGAGGTACAGAGACCCTGTAATGAGAAAGACTCTCCTTCAAATGGTAGAACAAATGTGGGAAAAGGAGGCCATCGAACTTGTGCAGGATTCACACTCCCCAGGATTTTACAATCGCCTTTTTCTAGTACCAAAGGCATCGGGATGGGTGAGACCAGTACTGGACGTAAGCGCTCTGAATCGCTTTTGTTCAGAAAAAGAAGTTTCACTTATATAAACTTACCCGGTGGTACATATAGCTGTCGTCTCCTGACGTCACGGCAGAATTTGAAATTCGCGGTAGCGCTAATGGTTTGACAGGTGATCCCTCTACTCCGTCCTCTACCGGGTACCGGGAACCATTCCAACCATAAATCAGAAGTTTCCTGCCGTCGGAACCGGTAACACAGTTCCTCTGCTGGTTGGACTTTTGGATTTGATCATCTTAGTTTTCTCCTTTTGGTGATGTACCTTGAGTTTACTGATCTTTTTGCTAGCGCTATAGTTATTTTTGGTTTTGATATTGTTGTCTTTTTAGGAATTATTTTGAATTCTTCACGATGTCTGACACCGGCTCTGTTCAGTATAGGGTGTGTAGTAGTGGGTTGTAAGACTAGACTTCTTAAAGCTTCACTTGATCCTCATTCTACTTGTGTTAGTTGTAGGGGACGTGAATGTTCTTTGAGAATTCGTGAAGAATATAAGTCTCTAACATCTCAGGAGTGGAAGGCACTGGGAAAGTATATGAGAAAGTTAGAAAAAGATAGAATCGAAAGGCTTCACAGAGATCTTCTTCTAAGTTATTGAGTAGCCAGGATATTCCTCTGAATTCTATTAATCCTGTTCCTATTAACCCCGTAGTGGTTGCTCCTGCCCTCGAATCTGTATCTCCCGATCCCGATCCGTGTCAGTATTACGAGCCGATATGGACTCGAAATTTGTCTCTTTCCTCACCACTATGCAGAAAATGGGTGAGACAGTGCAAGAAGTGGTAGTTAAGTGTGATAAATTACTTAGGTGCAAGTGTAGTGGAGGAGGTGGTTGTTCGACCCGTTCGTTCTCCTAGGTCTAGGCCCCTGTCCAAACTCCCCAGCTCCCATCCTGGGAGGAGGCATGCCGAAAACCGAAGGGAGGCGAGCGGACCTGCTCCCGAGCAATCCTGTAGCCGTATCCCAGGATGCTGTCACTCACATTGGAAAGGTGTTGCGAGGAAGTGTTTTTCGTCAAGCGACTATAGTTCAGATGTTTCCTCTAATAGAGGTTGGCGTAATAAGACTTCTAGACCGCTGAAAAGGTCGCGCGAAATGTTTTTCGCCTGCTGCGGTTCCCAAGAAGGTGGCGGCTGCCGAACCTTCTTGTAGTTTTTGGGAGGAGCCTGAAGCTTTTTCTCCGGCGGTTTCGATTTATCGCCTTCTCTCATAGAAGTGGAGAAGCCGAACACGCACACTCCTTCGGAGCCTTCTCCAGAGCCTCCTCAAGCGATAACTCCTGCGGCTCCAGACGTGTTTGTGGATCATCCTTCTACACCTCCCGCGCCTTCTACGTCGGTGGATCTTCAACCTTCGGTGTTTGAACAGATGAATGCCAAGTTAGGCAGTATCTTGGAGCTTTTTGGCAAGTCTCTTTCGTCCCCGAATGCGCTCCCGACCGCCATTACATCTTCCGCAGACTACTGTGCAGTCCTCTTTGCAGGCTCTTTTGCAGTCGCCTCTTCAGGCTCAGACTCTCCATGTGACTCCTCTTCAGACGCCACTTCAGGCGCCTGGTCGGACTCCTTTCCTGACTCCGTCTATGGCGCCACGTCAGGCTCTCGTCGAGTGCCACCTCAGCCGCCAGCGCGGCAGCCAGCTTAGCGCCAACGTAGCCGCCCGGATACGTCTCAGTACAGGCTCAGACGTCTTCTTCTGCTTTCTCACACCCTCCTCGGACGCATCAGGGTGTGACTTCGCCGAACAGGATTCCTCTTCCGATGGAATGTTAGCCAGTTTCGTCGAAGGAAGCTTCGATTTGGAGGAAGAAGGAGAAGGACTTACAGAAATAGACAAGCATTTGTCGGGGTATAAACTCCTTTTACGATCCTCGTTGGACAACTTTGGAGATTCTTTTGCGCCTTCCGTTCCAGTTTCTCCTAGTTCGCAGTGGAAAAAGGACAGTAAGCCTGACTCCTCGTCCTCGTTCATGCGTCTCGTCCTCTCGATTTCGGCTAAGAAAGCTATCAAGAAAGTTAACGCTTGGCTTTTGGAGAAGAGGGAACAGGGGAAAAATGTTTTTTGTTCTTCCCCCTTCGAGACTTTCGTCAAGGAGCCGTGTCTGGTATGACACTGGAGAAGTTTTTTCCCTGGGTGTGACTGCCTCCGCTCAGGGAGATTTTCTAGTCTCGTGGACTCTTCCCGCAGAGCAGCCCTTAATACTGCTAAGATTTTCTTTTCAACAAATGAACTGGGAGCATCTTTGCAAGAGTGTTTTCAGTGTTTTCGAAGTTGTTAGCTCCTGGATTGGGCCATTGCTTCGCTGGCCAGGAAAGTCAAGTCATTTGGACTTTCGGAGGAGCAGTTGAAGGATTTTGCCTCGTACTGGATTGTACCGATAAAGGCATCTGTGATGGAGCTTCGGAGCTCGCTGCCATTTTCGCCTCTGGAGTGTTGAAGAAGAGGACAGCTTTGGTGCTCCTTCTTGTCGAAAGGGGTTTCATCGAACCAGAAGTCTGCCTTGCTCTTCTCTCCTTTGGACAAGAAACACCTTTTTCCGCAAGAGATTGTGAGCGAGATCGCTCAATCTTTAACACAGAAAGCGACCCAGGATCTTTTATCACAGTCAGTGAAGAAGCCCAGGAAGATAGCTCCGGTTCTTTCTGCTTCTCGGAGTGCTCCCTCCACGGAAGCTCCTAAACCATTCGAGGGAGAGCTCCCGTTCGATCTTCCTCCAGGTTTCGTGGGAGAGGTAGAGCCTCTTCTAAAACCACTCCCTCTTCCATCAAGAGTAGGCCCCGTAGTCCTCCACACAGCAGTAGGAGCCAGATTACACCTTTTCTGGCAGACCTGGTTTCATCTCGGAGCGGATCCTTGGACGGTCCAGGTCCTGAAGGAAGGATACACCATTCCGTTCATCAAGCACCCCCCTCTCACAGAATTTCCTGTGAATTTGTCAGCCTACTCGGAGAACTCCGAAAAAATTTGCTGCCCTCCATCAAGAAGTTCTCGCCTTATGGCAAAGAGGCCATAGAGTTTAGTGGACTCTCCGCAGGAACCAGGATTTTTCAATCGCCTTTTCCTGGTAAAGAAGGCCACAGGGGGGTTGGAGACCGGTGTTGGACGTCAGTGCCCTGAACGTCTTTGTCCTGAAGACGAAGTTTTCTATGGGAAACGACCCAATCGGTTATTAGCAGCTCTTCATCCTGGAGATTGGATGGTTTCCATAGACCTTCGGGATGCTTATTTTCAATATTCCGATTCATTCGGAATCGAGAAGATTCCTGAGATTCGTGTTCAGGGCCGCATTTATCAGTTCAGGGCCCTCTGCTTCGGCCTGTCGACAGCTCCACAAGTGTTCACCAGAGTTCTGTCGTCAGTAGCAAAGTGGCTTCATCTAGACGGGATACGAATATCCATGTATCTAGACGATTGGCTTCTCAGGGCAAGGTCCAGACAGAAGTGTGTGGAGGACCTACAAAAGACTTTAAGGATGACGGAAAGCCTAGGTTTGTTAGTAAACAAGGAAAAGTCATTGTCTCACTCCTTCTCAGGAGATAGTTTATTTAGGAGTGAGACTGAATTCAGTTCTTTTTCAGGCTTTTCCGTCTCGCCAAAGGATCGACTCTTGCCTGAACAAAATAGACGAATTTCTCGTCAGACAAACTTGCTTGGCGAATCAGTGGATGAGCCTTTTAGGAACTTTGGCTTCAATAGAGCAATTTGTAAGTCTGGGCAGGCTCAACATGAAGACCACTTCTTTTTTAATTTTACTTGAAGCAGAAGTGGCAAAGGAAGAAGTTCCCAGACTCCGTTCGTTCCCCATCTCGGAAGGAATCAAACAGGACCTACTTTGGTGGAAATCAGAAGGAAGGCTAGAGGAAGGCTTGTCTCTAAGCCAGTTGAGCCCCAACCTTACGCTTTTGTCAGACGCCATCGGACAAAGGGTGGGGAGCTACTCTGGGGAGAAAGGAAGTGTCGGGACTTTGGCAAGATTCATCAGAGAAGCTGGCACATAAATCTAAAAAAAGTTGAAGGTGATTCATTTGGCTCTAATGCACTTCAAGACAGAGGTAAGAGGAAAGTAGTGTTGGTTCAAGCAGACAACACCACGGCTCTCTCGTACATAAAAAAAAACAGGGGGGGACACACGTCGTTCTCTCTGTGCGAGGCGGCGAGAGACCTACTCATTTGGGCGAAAGAGAACAAGGTTGTCTTGAGCACAAGATTTATTCAAGGCTCGAAGAATGTAAAGGCGGACATTCTCAGCAGGAGAGGACAAGTCCTCTCCCACAGAGTGGACGTTACATCCTCAAATATGCAAGAGCTTTGGGGGATTTGGGGATGTCCTCAGTTGGATCTCTTCGCCACAAACAAGACAGCTCGTCTACCACTGTATTGCTCCCCAGTTCCAGACGAGGAGGCGTTTACAGTGGATGCCATGCTTCTGGACTGGTCAAATCTGGATTTGTATGCTTTCCACCTTTCAAAATGCTAAGATTAGTTCTGGCAAAGTTCAGAGGTCATCAGAACGGGCAGGATGACTCTGATAGCCCCCTTTTGGCCGGCCAGGGAATGGTTTCCGGATCTACTACTGCTGTTGACGGACTTTCCGAGAGAGTTACCGTTAAGGAAGGATCTACTCAGACAGCCCCACTTTCTGAGGTTCCATCACAACTTGTCCGCTCTTCGACTAGTCGCCTTCAGACTGTCGAGCATTTCCTCAGAAAGAGAGGATTTTCAAAGAGAGCTTCAAGGGCTATTGCTAGACCCAGAAGAGAATCCTCTGATCGAGTGTACCAAGCTAAGTGGGTCCAATTCAGAGCTTGGTGCAAAGAAGAAGGAATTTCATCTTCTAAGACCTCTATAGCTCAGTTAGCTAACTTCCTTCTTTTTCTTCGTGAGAAGAAGAAGCTTTCTACTCAGACGATTAGGGGTTATAGAGCTATGTTGTCTCTGTGTTCAGACATCGAGGATTAGACATTTCTAATAATCAAGACCTCTCAGACCTGATTCGTTCCTTTGATACGACCAAGACAAAGGAGTCAAGAACAGTAGCTTGGAACCTGGATCTAGTTCTTAAATGGCTGATGTCAGATAGATTCGAACCGATCTCTAGTTCTTTTAGAGATCTGACCAGGAAGACCCTTTTTCTTTGTGCTTAGCATCAGCTAGAAGAATCAGTGAGCTGCATGCTATTGATAAGAGAGGTTGGGATTCGCTAAGGGCAATGCCATTTGTGCTCATCAATGCTGGTGGTTTTTGGCTAAGAATGAAAATTCCCTACGTCCTTGGCCTCGTTCTTTCTCTATAAAGAACATTTCGGAGTTAGTGGGGCCTAATGAGCCTGAATGTCTTCTCTGTCCAGTGAGAGCACTTAGACATTATGTGCAAAGGACCAAAGGTATAAGAGGTAAGAGTGATAACCTGTGGTGTTCAGGGTGTAAAGATCCTTCTCGTCCTCTTTCTAAAAATGCGCTCTCCTTCTTTTAAGGAATTTGATTTCTGAGGCACACGGACAATGTCAGGACTCAGATATCAAAGTGTTTAAAGTCAAAGCTCATGAAATTAGAGCAGTGTCTACGTCTATGGCCTTTAGACGTAATCTGTCTTTGAAAGACATTATTAAATCTACATATTGGAGAAGCAATTCTGTCTTCGCATCTCATTATCTGACAGATTTGCAAAAAAAAAAAACCACATATGAAAATTGCAGTACATTGGGACCATTCATTGTGACTGACACGGTATTGGGTGAGGGAGAGAAGGATGTATCCCATCCTCACTAACTTTTCTCCTTGATTATGTTTTTTGTATTTTAAGGTTGTCTGAAGATACAGGGAGTTTTTTGAGTATCTTTCAGTCTTTTAATGTCTGGTATTTCTTAAACGGTTGTGGTGATCCCTCGTTTTTAATTTTGTATTTTGTGGTGATTTGTACTGCGCCCTGAGCAGGGGCATTATAGTCTTGTCCGTTACGGTCACGTCCTCAACGGCAAGTACTTATTATTGTGTCCGACGCACGGATCCATATATCCTGTCGGTACAGTAAAGGCCAGCAGACTACAGAGGCAGTAACCACTGAGTCAGCGGTCTTTAAAGGTAAGGAACCTATATCTTCGGATAATTCCAACAGTTGTTATGTTAGCTGCCATTGTCCCACCACCTAAATGTGTCAATCAGCTATATGTAACCACCGGGTAAGTTTATATAAGTGAAAATGACATTTTTATAATATATAAAGTTTCACTTATACTTACCCGGTGGTTACATAATGAAGCCCGCCCTCCTCCCCTCATATGGACAGGTTAGGCATGAAACTTCTGATTTATGGTTGGAATGGTTCCCGGTTCCCGTAGAGGGCGGGAGTAGAGGGATCACGTGTCAAACCATTAGCGCTACCGCGAATTTCAAATTCTGCCGTGACGTCAGGAGACGACAGCTATATGTAACCACCGGGTAAGTATAAGTGAAACTTTATATTATTATAAAAATGTCATTTCCGTATGGAAACGTCCGCCTCAGTAATGTCAGCTCTTCGTCCAGGAGATTGGATGGTCTCTTCTCTGGACTTGCAAGATGCATATTCCACGTTCCCATTCACCATTTGTCAAAGAAATATCTTCGATTTATGATAGGAGACAAGATTTTTCAATTCAGGGCTCTGTGTTTCGGCCTGTCTACAGGTCCACAGGTCTTCACCAACCTGATGGCGAATGTAGCAAGATGGCTTCACCTAGAGGGAATAAACCATCATCCCCTCTATTTAGACGACTGGCTGATCAGGGCCAAGTCGGAGATTCAGTGCTTGGAGGACTTATCAATAACAAGAAAGATGATAGAATCGCTGGGATTACTCGTGAACCTCGAGAAGTCGCAGCTGATCCCCAGCCAGAACTTGGTCTATCTGGGGATTCAGATGGATTCTCGGGGTTTTCGAGTATTTCCTTTGCGAGAGAGAATCACTCAAGGTTTGTCGAGAATCTCTAACTTCTTAGAGAGAGAGAACAGTTCAGCGAGGGATTATCTGAGCCTTTTAGGGACTCTGTCCTCGCTAGAAAAGTTCTTCTCTCTGGGGAGGCTTCACCTTCGCCCTCTTCAGTTTTTCCTGAAAGGGGTGTGGAGTTGGAAGACGGGACAACTCTCAGACACCTTCCCGCTTCCACAAGAGATAAAAGATCACTTGAAGTGGTGGATCCTCCCTCTTCAAAAGAACGAAGGCGTGTCGCTTGCCCTGCAGAACCCAGACCAAGTGTTATTTTCCGACGCTTCGGAGTCGGGATGGGGAGCGACGCTAGGAGCAAGAGAGGTGTCAGGCACCTGGACAAAGGAACAGGTGTCCTGGCACATCAATTGCAATGACTAGTGGCCAATACACCTAGCCTTAAGGTTCTTCGAGGAGATAGTCAGAGGCGGGGTGATAGAGATAAACTCGGACAAACACCACGGCTCTGGCTTACATACGCAAGCAAGGAGGGACGCACTCTTTCTCCCTCTATCAGTTAACAAAAGACCTGTTAACCTGGACAGAGGAAAGAGGCATAACTCTCCTCACAAGATTTGTGCAAGGGATAAAGAATGTGAGAGCGGACAGACTAAGCAGGAGGAATCAGGTCCTTCCCACAGAGTGGACTCTACACGCAGAAGTGTGCCGAAGTCTTTGGTCCCTGTGGGGGAGACCTCACATAGACCTGTTTGCGACGTTCCTCTCCAAAAGAGTAGAGATCTTTTGCTCTCTGGTGGAAGATCCGAGAGCCTTTGCAATAGACGCGTTTCTCCTGGATTGGTCGGGTTTAGACGCCTACGCCTTTCCCCCGTTCAAGATCCTGGGGGAAGTGCTCAGGAAGTTCGTAGCTTCAAAGAGCACGAAGTTGACCCTAATAGCCCCATTTTGGCCAGCCCAAGAATGGTTCACGGAGGTACTGGAGTGGATAGTGGACTTCCCCAGATCTCTTCCAAGCAGACCAGATCTACTCAGACAAACCCCACTTCGAGAAGTTTCATCACAACCTCCCCGGTCTCGCTCTGACTGCCTTTCGACTATCGAAAGACTTGTCAGAGCGAGGGGCTTTTCTCGCAAGGCTGTAGGCGCTATCGCTCGAGCCCGCAGATCTTTGACGAGAAGAGTATACCAATCGAAGTGGGAAGTCTTTAGGAGGTGGTGTAAGAGTCAGAAGCTGTCATCCTCCAGTACCTCTATAGTTAACATTGCCGATTTCCTCCTCTTTCTGAGAGAGGAATGCACCTATCTGTGTCAACAATCAAGGGATACAGAAGCATGCTGTCTTCAGTATTCAGGAATCGAGGGCTAGAAATTGCAGATAACAAAGATCTACATGATTTGATTAGGTCCTTTGAAACTTCAAAATCAGCAACTCCTAGAACACCTAGTTGGAATCTGGACGTGGTCCTGAAATTCCTTTCCTCAGATAAATTCGAGCCTTTACATCTGGCTTCCTTCCGCGACGTCACTAGGAAATGCTTATTCCTGTTGTCTCTCGCTACAGCCAAGAGGACGAGCGAATTGCACGCTCTGGACTCCACAGTGGGATTCAAAGGAGATGCTGCTATCTGCTCGTTCCAGACATTGTTTCTGGCGAAGAACGAGAACCCATCAAAACCTTGGCCCAGAAGCTTTGAGGTAAAAGGTCTATCTAACCTCGTAGGCAGAGAGACAGAGAGGTCTCTCTGTCCAGTGAGAGCTCTTAAATTTTATTTAGAGAGAAAGAAACAGATGGGAGGTTGTCAACAAGGTCTTTGGTGTGCTGTGAAGAACCCCAAAAGACTCATGTCCAAAAACGCCTTGGCCTTCTTGTGAGAAGCGTAATTACTGATGCACACAAGAACTGCGCGGAGGACTCCTTCGGTCTTTTAAAGGTTAAGACCCATGAGGTGAGGGCAGTAGCAACGTCCCTGGCGTTCCAAAAGAATATGTCTCTTAGAAATATCATTGAGACTACTTATATGAGGTGCAATTCAGTGTTTGCGTCTCATTACCTGAAGGTTTGATGTGAAAGTGACTTATGAGAAGTGCTTCTCTCTAGGTCCATTTGTATCAGCAGATACAGTTCTGGGTCTTGGAGCAAAGACTGATCCTTAAAATATTTTAATTTTATCGTACATAAACCCTCTTGTCAGATATGTGCTTGGTTTTCTATTAGCAAGCTCACGGATGTCGCACGGGCGCATAGTGTCATTGCTGGTAGGGGATCAAGGGTATGTATGGCTAGTAGGGGGGTACAAAAAATTTTTTTTTTTTTATATTTTGTATAAATGAACGTGTAATTATGTTTCGAGTTTTTGGTTGTTTGTAAGGAGTTCGGGGATAACTCCTTGCAATCTTAGAACTAACATGGATGTTAAGATCAGGTGATCGGGATCGGTGTTGTGCTCCTTGAACAAGGTGTATTGTCATGTTAGTTGGAAATAGCACCCAATGACAAAGGCCTTTCTTTAGGCTGTGCCGAGTAAGTGGATAAGACCCCATTGGCAGACCCACAAGAACTCTTAGCCATAGATCAATATCTCGCTGAGGCTCTTGAGGCTAAGCAGACTCCAAGGCAGTAGCCGCGAAGTCTTCAGCCTAATAAGGTAGGAACCAAGGTTTATTAATACCTACAACATATGTTGTTTACCTGTCTATTTCAGTAGTTAGCTGTCTCTTACCCACCACCAATGGGTGCTAATCAGCTAAGTATATCTGGCAGGGAAGTTGAATGTATAAAAAATGATATTGTCATGTTACAATAAAGTTTTATACATACCTGACAGATATATACGATTAATGGCCCACCCAGCCTCCCCGCAGGAGACAGGTGGAAGAGAAGAATTCTGATTAGAAAACGAGAATGGTTCCCTAGTCCTGCCACCCAGGGCAGGGCGGTAGATCACCTGACCTACCAGTAGCGTGTGCCGCGAAATTTGAAATTCTGTCGGGGACGACGGAGTCTATAGCTAAGTATATATCTGTCAGTAAGTATGTATAAAACTTTATTGTAACATGACAATATCATTTTTCATTTGTAATAGATTTTGAATTTTAAAAATTTCCGGTTTTAAATGATTTTCATTCAGTGTTTTATTTTCTCTCAATATTTTAATTTACATGTACATGAAACTGTCA
This sequence comes from Macrobrachium nipponense, assembly GCF_015104395.2. NCBI lineage: Eukaryota > Metazoa > Arthropoda > Malacostraca > Decapoda > Palaemonidae > Macrobrachium > Macrobrachium nipponense. The sequence continues at coordinate 45,169,338 of NC_087202.1, read as the reverse complement.
TATGTAGTATCTGGTATTTTTTAATGTACTGTCATTATTGCTTCTTTTTATATCATGCTTTTATTTTGGCTTAAATTACTTTGTCAGATAGCTTCCAGTCTGTTAGTCTTCAAAATACCTTATCCAAACATTGCTGGTATTAAAAAGAGTTACTATTGAAAGCTAATACTATTGAAAGCCAACTGGTTAGTTAGCAGTGTGTGTGTGTCTGCAGGAAAGCACATGCAGAAAGAGAAAAGTTATGAATACTTCTCCATGGTTTTAGTCCCTTTCCAAAGAACAGCCAGACTTGTGGTACACATGCGGGATGTGTTCCACGTACCAATACAGCCACAGTCATGCAAGTTCCTTCAAGATGTATTTTACAAGAAGGTATTGCTGTTCTGTGCACTTTGTTTGGGTTTGTGTGCAGCCCTCTATAAGTTTTGTCAGGGACTCGTTGCCTATTATTGGTGGATGGTGTCAACTTTAGGAAAAAGATACTTCTACTGAATCAGTGATTCAAGTTGGCCAACTCTGTCAATAGTATTCCAAAGGCCAAGGACCTGTTGCTTCTTCTGGCCCAATTTCTATGCATTATATTTTTAATTTTCTATATCCCCATTCTTATCTAGGCCTGAAGGAAACTTCTGATATGTAAGGGCTTTTCCTTATTAGGAAACAATGGCCTCACTTGGGGGGATTTTTTTCAGATAAATCATGCTCAATTAATGTACAGTTTCAGCATAAGAATTATGACTTACAAGTAACAAATAATTTTCATTAAATTTGTAAGTAATCCAGAACCATCTTTGGCTCCAGGACTGTAGGAGGGACTCTGTAACCAAGAATTGTCCATTTTGTTCTTAAACCTAAGTCCAGGTTTTGGTCTTTTCCCTCTGTCATGCAACACAAACAGAGTTTAACTAGTGTCATTACACTTTCATACAACATAGAATGGTCAACACTACACCTGGTAAAACTTTTTAGATGTCAGGGCAGTGGAAAGACATCACAATGCTTAGCAGGTTTATTCCTGGTCAGAAACAAAGTTCTTTGTGGGAAGTTTGCTGCTTTGAGTGAAATGAAACAACAAATTGGTATCATCATTCATTCTGTGGAAAGACAGTATTTTGGCAATTGGGGATTCAGGAAGAACAAACTGTCTACAAGGGCCTTTACATCCATAAGTTTCGGCACTTGGTGTGGGAGTTTAAGGAGCACTCATTGAGACTTAACTAGCATGTAGATGAACAGGGACATCTAAATGATTACTGTTTCTTTGATGGCCCTCAGGCTTGAGCAGTGGATGTTTCCTTAAATTTGGCCTAATTCAGACTCAGGCCTGCTCTTTGTATCTACTCTGAATACTGTTGAGCAATTTGGGGTTCAAGAATTGCTTAGTGTCTCCTGCAGATCCCTTGTAGCCTCAGGCCAAATGATTTTCAGAATTTTCAATGCTCTCGGTAGATGTCTCATTCTTCCATTAAGGGGAAATCATCTCTACTACACAATTCCATACACTTCCATTAACTTAGACATCTTAACTGCTTGGAGATGTTGTTATAGGATCTGTCCTTAATTGAAAACTGCCGTGGCCTGGGGTCAGAAGCAGTGGTCTGTGCATTGCTGAGGGTGCCATTCTAGAGGAATTTTCAGCATCTGGAGCCTTGCAGACATCAGTGTTTTTTGTTTAGAGATAATAAGACTTTTCAATGTCTACTTCCAAAGTTATCGCTCCATACATACTTTCCTCGGTATTGCATCAAATACTTTTAGATCTTACTGAGGACCAGCACTGTAAGGTGTTGAGATTGAAGGCCCTTCATCTCTATATCAGTCTCTCTGAAGTTTAGACGTGGGTCTAAACTTTATCTGAATTTACTATGAAACATTTTATTTAGCCCTAGCAGCAGTTAAGTTGTCAGCACCCTTCTTTAAGCTGGTGTAAAGGGAATGCTATTTTAGCTTTCTGCCTTGGAACTGAGGGTCATTTAAAGGCTATTACAGTGCCCTGTAAGAATTCCAATGTAACCCCTTAGTGGTGAAGAAGAGGAACTTCTCTATCATGTTGGGGCATTTTAAAATTTAATCAGATAGGTTAAACCTAGAACATTTTTATCATCCTTTTAGAAACCTTGAATATCTTTGTCATATGTTAATCCTGGAAGAGGCAAAGTTAATCTTTGGTTTTGTGGTTTTAGAAAACCTAGCTGGGTTTGCCAATGGTTAAGCTTGAAGGCTAAGTTAACTTTTTATTTTGTGGTTTTAGAAAACCTAGATGCCTTCACCAATGGTTAAGCCTGAAGGCAAAGTTAACTTTCTGTTTTGTGGTTTGAGAAAACGTAGAATGTATTAGTGAAGGTTTTAGAAAACCTAGATGCCTTTGCCAATGGTTAAGCTTGAAGGCAAAGTTAACTTTTTGTTTTGTGGTTTTAGAAAACCTAGAATGTATTTGTTAAGGTTAAGCCTGGAAGAGGCAAAGTTAACCTTTTGTGTTGTGATTTTTAGAAACTTGTAACATCTTTGTCAAGGAACATGAGGTCCTCTGTGACCTGTTGAATAGGCTAATGCATGAGTCTTAGCTCCATATCTTCTACCTTTATTGAAGGGAAACATTCATAATGTGAGCAGCAGTTGTAACTTCATTTAGTGTTAAGTCAATTCGTCACTCCAGAATAGGATTGATGTGGCGCAGTAATAGTACAATTAGGTTTTTACCCGCTCACTACTGTAAGTATACAGAATTGTGTTTGAAAACAGTAAAGCCCTTAGTCTGCTCCTAGTAGTGGGTAGTCTTTTCCTGAACTGAAAAAAGAGCAATTCTTCAGGCTCTTTTGTTTAAATCCTGGGTTTTAATATTTTGGGGAGCTTGAAGGTACAAATTTTGTAGAGGAGCGTACCTTTATATCGTAAAGGTATTTATTTTAAGTGACTTGTTTTATAGGGCTTTTGGACCCAGGCACAGGGGCCCCTCTTACCGCTTGCATTTTATTCTGGCTGAATTGAAGCGGTTTTCTCCGCAAGGCTGCTCTTTGCTGCATATGTATGAGAGCCTTGCTCCCTGAATGGAATCCAACTTCTGGTGGTAGTAAAATCCACCAAGGATTCCAGATCAGGTGAGAATGTTTTGGGTTTCATGCAAGAAACCTTTTGCTCAAATGGCTGAGCAGATATTTGTCCAGCTGCACTACCCACCATCCTCTTCTTAATGTGGGAATCAGCTAACTTTAACAGTAGGTGAGATTCATCATCTCAAATAATATAAATTTTCATAATAAAATCTATTATGTACGTATTTGGTTACTTACCCGCTGTTAAATTAGACCCACCCAGCCTCCCCACAACTTAGTGGGCTGTCAAGGAGAATTCTGACGAGCTAAAACATTCGAAACACACCTGGTGGAGAACAGGTAAACTAGACAGTCATCTGGGCAGCCATTCAATTTTTTGTTTGAATGCGACTCGCCTAATCGGCGCAGAGATATAGCTAACTTTAACAGTATGTAAGTATCCAAATAATTGATTTTATTATGAAAATTTATATTTTATTATAAGAATATCATCTTGGAAGTATGACAGATTGGTGTCTGGGCTTTTACTACCATCTGTTTCTCATCAAGAAAGCAGCGTAGGGATGGAGACCTGTCATAAATCTCTCTCCCTTGACCTAGTGGCAACCTCTCTTATTTTATTGCTTAGAGAAAAGATTAGAAGTGAAGCCCTTCCCAGATTTGTGACTGTGCTTAATTTAACTGCTTTGGTCTTGTCTAATGAGAACTCTTAAGGATTTACCCGGACAGACAGACAACCTTTAAGAGGAGGAGTTAAGTATTTAGCTGTGGTGTTAGGAGACCAAACACTCCAATGTCTAAGAAGTCCTAAGTCAATGCAGACACAGTTGATTCCTGAGCTTTTACCATTTTTGAAAATAATCTTCATGGGTTATGTACCGTAACCACATGTTTATTTTCTTTAAAAGTTTTCACTAGAGAAGGTCGTCAGGTAGCTCAGGGGAGATGTACTGTTGTTGATGCATATTATTTGCGAAATGTTTAAATTTAGCAATAGGTGTAAATCCCTTAGTCCTATCATTGCGGCAGGGATGCATTCTACTGAACCAAATATGATATAGGTAACCTTACTTTGTATCTTATTGTTAGTTGTTAGGAAATCCTGTGAGAAGTCGCGCTATGAGGGCCTTACTCCCTGTCATGGTTTCAACTTTTGGCGACAGTACTTCCCAGTAAGGTTCACACAACAGGTAGGAATGTTGAAAAGCCTCCCCCCCCCCCCCCCCCCCCCCCCCCCCCCCCCCTCCCCCCCCCCCCCCCCCCCCCCCCCCCCCCCCCCCCCCCCCCTTCTCATTACAAAACTTTTAATTTGCTTGGCCAAACATTTTTTCTTTGGCCTCACTAACCCACCATCTTCATATCATGTGGTAGTCAGCTAACTGTAATAGTAGGTAAGATTCATTTCAAATAATTATAATTTTTGTGATAAAAGTAATTATTTGGATACTTCCATACTGTTAAACTGGAAAACCACCTAATCTCCCCACATTTTATTGGTTGATCATGAAGAATTCTGAAAAGAATATAAATATTCCAGTGCCACATGGTGGGAAACAGACTAGTTAGCCAAGCATTTTTTTAATGCCGATTGCACCTAATTGCGCGAAGATATAAGCAAACTTTGAGAGTAGGTATCCAAAACAATTTTTATTATAAATATTTTAATTTTTAGATATTTCTTATATAAAACTCCTTACAGCATCAGTAACCTAAGTATTGTGATGCCACTTTTAGTAACTAAAAATCTATCATATTCCCAAGCATAAGTTGAAAAGACAACAAACATTGTAGTCAATTATAGAAAGCCTACTTGCTGCATGCTTGATCTGACTTCTGTCTTGCAGAGGAATACCTTAGGCAAAATACTCTGTTGTCAAAGAGTAGCTTGGAAAACTACAGAGAACCTGTTTAACAACCACCACAAGTATTAATGAGGGGGTGTCTCAGAACTTGTGGGTCTTGTTCCGGAGGTAAAATGAGGCAAGTGTAGTCACATAATGCCAGAAATCTGCCCTCATTACAGAGCAACTGAAAGGATAGAGAGGCCTGACCTCATGAACACTTACCAGGCCTTGACGTTAGTCCTCCTTGTAGGACAATCTGTATGCATGCTTCGCCAAAGAGATTGTGTTCTTTTAGTACAGTGAGGTACACCAAGCACAAAGCATTTCTGGATCACCACCAACCAAGGCTTAGAGGTAGGGAACAAGGAAGCTCTTGATCATTCATTATAGATCAAGGTGCTCTGAGGTTTTGCCACAAACTCAGGTGAACAAAAGTGAGATGGCTTCCTAACTGTCTTGAGTGTCAAACAAGATATGAAAGGCAGTGCAACTTGCCAGTATGTTTTTCCAAAGCTAAGTCTAGGAGAAAAACTATCTTGAGAGTAAGAACTTGATCCGAGGCCTTCCTGAGTGGTTCAAATGATGTCCTGAGCTCTGGGCAAGATGGTTCAAACCCCTCATTAGGGATCAGTGCCCTTCAGTTAGGTCAGGCTCATCTTCCATTCCACTGCTGCTGACAGATGATGGTAGGTTGGTTACTGGCCCTAGGGAAAAGGCTGAACTTCTTTACCAAGCTTTTGAAGCTACACAGTCAGCTGAGGATAGCCTTCTCCCTGATACTTGTCATCTTGAACCTATTCTTATAAAATTTACCTATCTCTCGAGGGATGTTAAAATTTTTTTTTGATAATCTTGATGGTTTCTGCTCTTAAGAAAAATTTGGATAATCTTGGTGGTTTCTTCCCTTGGTTTCTTAAAATAATTTCTTTTTTATTGTCTCTTTAACATAAGTAGATTCTATAGATTTTATGTCTATGTACAAAATCATGTGAAATGTACAAATGTATAAAGTACAGGCAGTCCCTGGTTATAAGTGGGTTTCCATTTCAATATGGTGTTGGAGGGGATAAGCAGCAATTTTTGCCGCTAATAACCAGAGATTGACATCTCTTAGGTATGTATTCGTGCCAATACCCGATTATCAGCGCATTTTGTCACTGAAAATCAACGCTGAAAATCGCTGATTTTCGTCGCTAGGCAAATCCTGTAAAACCAGATCACCAATAACTGAGGCTCCTGATAACCGGGGACTGCCTGTATGTGTAATCTAAAGGATTGTTAGCTGATAGTTAGTACATATGCATATAGGAAGCAGTTAAGTACCTGCAATGCTCTTTTAGACTTGACATGCCATTTGCAAGAGAACCTTTGTAAGCATGTTAAGTGCAGAGTATTTCAGGTAGATTTTAGTGCTGCTTTCAATTTAGTAAATCACCAACTTCGGAATCTTAGAGTGGGTGATTATATTTTAGGATTCCTTCAAGATTACCTTACAGGTAGGCAGCAGTGAGTTAAGTAGTGTTAATGTTCCAGTTATTTTTAGTGTACACTAGTGATATGGTTGTTGGCCTGGAAAACAAGAGTGTTCAGTATACCAATGATGCAATACTTGTGGGTGGGTATGGTCTCCACTCACTAGCAAGGAAGCTGCCCTCAGCCTCAATCAGGATATGGACTGGATCAGGGGATGGTGTAGCCAGTGGGGTATGAGGCTGGTCACCAGTAAAATGAAAACATTATTGATTAGCAGGTCTTATACAGATTTTCTACTCTATCCTCCCCTTCAGATGGATGGAACTTTTCTGAATGAGTCCAAAACTTGAACTATTCTTGATGTAACTCTTGACTTAATGTTACATCTTATTTTGAGAAACATGAAAGTTGAGTATTGTTGGTTAGGTCTTATATATTTGTAATGATAAAATCAGTGAAACCATTTTTAGGTCATCTGTGCATCGTTTACTAGAATACTTTTCTAGTGTAGATTTATGCTTCTGCCAGATATTTATCTTTCCTAGAGAGATTGGTTTGTGGTGGTAGGTTTCTGTTTCCTAATATACTAGTTGCAGTTATGGGTGGTCTTGTATGTCAGTTTTTCATAAGTTGTATTTTAACAGGTCTTTCACATTCACAATTGATCCCTGATCCCCATGTCATGCTGAGAGCAACCAGATTAGCTGAACAGTAGCTCCAATATGTAGGAAATGTGCCTCGCTGTCAAACTTCTCAGTTCCAGAGGTCTTTTATTTCTCACATCGTTGGACTGTGGAACAGCCTTCCAGAGGATGTTGTGCAATTGCAACTTCAGAAGTTGAAGTGAAGATGCAATGCATTACTACCCAAATATAATTCAACTTCTATTGTAATATTTCACTTACATTTTTATTTCATAATTTATCTATTTTTCTAATAATTGATCTTCTCTTTCTACATTTCTCATTACCTTCTGTTACTTCTTTTGAATGAACACCATATTCTTTGGAAGCTTGTTCCATAGAATAGGGTTCATCTTCTGAAATAATAATAATAATAGTAATAATAATAATGATGATAATAAAGCCTTCAACATGATACCACTCACGTGGGTAATAGAATGCCTGAAAATATATGGGACAGAGGAAAACACCATCGGCTTCTTAAAAAATACAATGCACAACTGGAATACAATGCTTCCAAGCTCTGGAATAAGACTAGCAGAGGTTAACATCAGGAGAGGGATCTTCCAGGGTGACTCACTGTCCCCACTCTTTGTAGTTGCCATGATTCCATGACAAAAGTACTGCAGAAGATGGATAAGGGGTACCAACTCAAGAAAGAAGGCAACATAATTCATTTGATGTTTATGGAACAACATCAAGCTTTATGGTAAGAGCATCAAGGAAATAGATACCTTAATCCAGACTATAAGGATTGTGTCTGGGGACATCAGGATGGAGTTTGGAATTGAAAAATGTGCCTTGGTCAACATACAAAAAGGCAAAGTGACAAGGACTGAAGGGATAAAGCTGCCAGCTGGGAATAGCATCAAACATATAGAAGAGACAGGATAGAAATACCTGGGAATAATAGGAGGAGAGGATATAAAACACCAAGAGATGAAGGACTTGATCAGGAAAGAAAATATGCAGACTTAAGGCGATACTCAAGTCAAAACTCAATGCTGGAAATATGATGAAAGGCATAAACACAGGGCAGCACCAGTAATCAGATGCAGAGCGGGAGGAGTAGTGTAATTGGACAATACACAAAGTAGACGAAAGCCCAGAAATATACAGAAACGGAGAATGACAAACAGAATGGAAGAATGGCACAACAGACCAATGCATGGGCAGAAAATGGGACAGACCAAAGAACTGGCCAGCTATGAAACAAGGCAGTGGCTACAGAGGGGAGAACTCAAGAAGGAAACAGAAGGAATGTTAACAGCGGCACAAGGTCAGGCCCTAAGAACCAGATATATTAAAAATACAATAGATGGAAATAACATCTCGCCCATATGCAGGAAGTGCAATATGAAAAACAAGACTGTAAACCACATAGCAAGCGAATATCCGGCACCTGCACAGAACCAGTACAAAAAGAGGCATGATTCAGTAACAAAGCCCCTCCACTGGAACCCATGCAAGAAAAACCAGCTTACTTTACGGTAATAAGTGGTACAAGCACCAACCTGTGGGAGTGATAGAAAATGATCAGTCAAAGATCCTCTGGGACTATGGTATCAGAACAGAGGGTGGTATTTGTAAGTAAACCAGATGTGACATTGATTGATAGAGTCAAGAAGAACGTACCATGCATTGATGTTGCAGTACCATGGGTTTTGTTTGTTTGTACATATGGTGTTTTGGGACACCATAGTAGATGAGAAAGAAGAGAAAAAAATTTAAATAAGAAGGATATGGAATATGCCTGTGGAAATTGAACCCATAGTCATAGGAACAAAAGGCACAATCCCAAGATCCCTGAAAAGGAACCTGGAAAAATTGGATGCTGAAGTAGCTCCAGGACTCATGCAGAAGTGTGTTCCTGGAAACACTGCACATATTAAGAAAAGTGATGGACTCCTAAGGAGGCAGGATGCAACCTGAAACCCCTAAACACTATAAAAACCACCCAGTCGAATAGGTTGACTGTGACATAAAAAAAAATAATAATAAATAAAATAATAATAATAATAATACAGGCAGTCCCCGGGTTACGACGGGGTTCCGTTCTTGAGGCGCGTCGTAAGCCGAAAAATCGTCGTAAGCCGGAACGACACTTGGAAATATGCCTTAAACTAAGAAAAAGTTAGAGAGACCTTACCTGTGTGAACATGCAAGCATTGCATGATGTGTAGTGAGGTTATTTCAATGCCAAAGGATGGTTCTTGAAGGTATAATTCTTTATTAAACTCTTGTGACACTATAAAGCACAATGTACTACACTTAATCCTTAGGTTAGATTATACACTAAACACTATTACACTGTATATAGTACGTATAGTACACTAGTAATCCTTTGGTAGATCCTGGAGTACACTAAAATCCCAGTCTGGTAGCTCTGGAAGGTAAAAGTATAACACAATTAGTACAAAATACTACACAAAGTCCTGAATGCAATATGTAAAATATAGATATCAAGAGTAAAAGAGTTAATGTATGTTAATTAATTCCTTACTTTTAGTTTATAATTCCTTACTTTGAGTTATATCAAGAGTAAAAAAGTTAATGTATGTGAATTAATTCCTTACTTTTTAGTTTAAAGTTGTCATGCTATGTAACCCTGGATGCACAAAGTCTTATGTGGCCCCATAGCCTACATTCATTCAGGGGGCGGGTTCTGGAATGTACAAAAAATAAATTAGTATGTCAGTAAGTACTCTATGCATAGTAAGTTACATACAGTAATATGCACCATACAGTGGTTTAATATCACATATATAACATGTATAAAACTTAGTTAATGTATGTTAATTAATTCCTTACCTTAGTTTAAAGTTGTCGTGCTATTGTAACCCTGGATGCACAAAGTCTTATGTGGCCCCATAGCCTACATCATTCAGGGGGTGGTTTCTGGAATGTACAAAAAATAATTTTGTCAGTAAGTACTCTATGCATAGTAAGTTACATACAGTAATATGCACCATACAGTGGTTTAATATCAACTGGTACGTATGCATGTTGTAAATGATTGGTCTACACCCCCTGTTCAGCAGGGAGTGTACAGTATGTACTAATTCCATGAGGGACCTTGATCACTTATCCCATGTGAGAGATCTTGGTCACTTTTTTTTTAGTACGTATAAAACTTACTTAATGTATGTTTACTACTATGTATAATTCCTTACCTTTATGTTATGTAGTAACCCTGGACAAAGTTTTATGTGGCCCCATAGCCTGCATCATGGAGGGGGTCCTGGTTTTCTGGAAATGTACCAAAAAGTATCAAAGTTAAGTCATGTATGTATGTTTAGTAAGTTACATACAGTAACCATACGTACAGTGGGTTTATAACATGTATGTACATAATCAAACTTTGTTGGAAATTCCTGTAAAAAAAAAGTTATGTACGTATGTAATGACTACTGTTATGTAAAAACCTTACTGTTCATACTTTGTTACACTACATGTTACATTTGATACGTATACTTTCCTGAAGGGTTTTTTTCCATCCAAAAATGGTGCTTCTACTTGTAGTTATCCCTTGATGACACTTGTAGTAATTTGTTAGTAACAACCTGGAGTTGTGTGAAAAATGTTGGTTCTGGAAGGAAAAAGTAACAAAATTAGTGTACAAAATATACACTACAGAAAGTTGTGAATGCAATATGTTAATTACTGTAGATATATCAAGAGTACTAAAAGAGTTAATGTATGTTAATTAATTCCTTACTTTTAGTTTAAAGTTGTCGTTCAATGTATGTGGCCCCATAGCCTACATCATTCAGGGGACTCTGGAATGTACAAAAAATAATTTTGTCAGTAAGTCCTCTATGCAGAGTAAGTTACATACAGTAATATGCACCATACAGTGGTTTAATATCACATATAACATGTAGTATAAAACTTAATTTAGAAATTCCTTACATAACTTACCAACTTTTAGTGAGTCTCAAAGCTGTTACCTAGGTTGTGGGAGATGGAGGTGGAGGTGTAGAGCATTCATGTCATGATAAGGATGCATTCCAAACCTAACTTCAGTGTGCTTTATCACAGATAACAGGCTAGGATGATGGGCAGTCTGGAATGAAGAATTAATATTAAAGGACAGTATGTAACCACTTAGGTGTACAAAATTTATTGTTCGTATGCAAACATTAAACACAACTGAGAATTCCTTACCTTGCGAAAATGGCAAGGAATTTCAGCAACGTCTTAGCACACAACCGACTGAACTTCAGGCAGACACGCGATTGAAGTGGCGTCCTTTCGTATTGTTACGCTTAGCGTCCGAGGTCGTTGTTCGGTCAATTTACCATACAGTTTAATAGCGTTAATTAATTTATGCACCTCCGCTCAAAAACTAGTTCTGCATATGAGGTATTGTTAAAAAGCATAACAAAACGTCGTAACCTTGGAATTTGCGTTGTAATCTAACCAGAAACTTAGTTTTTTTAATTATGTACTGGAAACAAGCAATGATTTTTTCATTATTTGCGCTTTTGGACTGTTTTAAACTGCGCATCCCAAGCTAGTGTATTCATTCGCCCGCAAACTAGTTCCGCATATGCGGCGTCACTAAAAAAATTCAAAAAATACAAAAAAAAAAAAAAAGTCTCAAATCATCATAACCTCAAAATTTTTGTTGTAATGTAACCAAAAACATATTTTTATTATATACTGTGCTAAACTATAAAGGATTTTTATCATAGCATGCGTTTTTTAAAAGCGTCGTTAACTCAGAGCGTCTGAAAGCGTCAGCGTCGATAACCTCGGAACAGCGTCGTAACCCAGGACGGATTTTCCATTGAATATTTAAGAAAAAGCGTCGTAACCTCGAACGTCGTAAGCCGGACCGTCGTAAACCCGGGACCGCCTATAGTGGTACCTCGGCTCATGAACAAATTGGGTTATGAACCAGATGTTATCTAAATTTTTGTTCCAGTTTGCGAACCGTGCTTCAAGCCACAAACACCAAATTACAGTAGGCTAACCTCTTTTCCTCCTCTTTATCTATCCCATTTTCTAGCTAGACTATACCCTTTTCCTCCATCTCTTTATCTATCCCATCTTCTAGTTAAGTTAAAAAAAGTAAAAGGGAATGCTAAAAGTATTGTTAGTAATTTTAGACTTCTTGCGTAAACACACACAGCCAGAAACAGCAGCTGATTTGCTATGAACAAGCAAAACTGAACGAGCAGTTTGCTTGCATTTCAATCGTCATATGATAGTAAATAATTACCATAATTATATTACAAGTGACGTTGAGTAGAATAGGACTGATATATTTATACATTACTGTATCTTTATTCGCTATGGAGAAAAGATCAGCAAGGGCATATACATACTGCAAAATTTAAGCTGCAAGTTGTAGTTGAAGCTGAGGAAACAATGTTCATCTGCTAACGACTATCATCATGCATTGGCAACATGGATGAAACTCCCGCAAACTTCGGTTTATGTAGTATCATCAGAGTTGACCGTAAACAAAATTTGAGAGAAGCGTGTTTTAATCAAAACTATTTGGCATGAAAGATCACATTATACTGTCTTCTCTTCGAAAAAAGATAAATATGTAAAGCTCACATTATTCTTACAAAATCGAGTGAAAATATCGAACGCAATCTGTTGATTTTTCTTATGCATTAAACATGCCCTCAGCACCATCTACTAACGAAAAAAATAACTAAGTTTCATTCACAGCAATATATGTTCAAGTGATATTTTGACCTGAAAACACTTTGTATTACTTAAAATAACCTTGTCCCATATCAACAGAGTAACTAGAGATTAATTTATGCTAACTAGAAGCAAGAAAATTACTCTGATTTGAGTTCAATACAGCAAAATAAACTTATCTTGCAATTGCACTCAGCTGCTTTCCAAACCAAAACATTGATTGCTGTTCGTATTTTATAATACAATACGTAGTAATATGAAAATACGTACAATATTATTGGATGCAGTGAAGTAAAGCATAACTTTGTGTCAGGAAAACCATTAAAAAGTGGAAAAGAAAATAAAAAAGGTTCTGAGGTTTGAATGGATTATTTGTTTTTACATTATTTTAAATGGAGAAAATTGATTCAGGTTAAGAATTTTTCGAGTCGCGAACAGTCCGTGAACGAATTCAGTTGACGAACCGAGGTACCACTTAAATAAATAATAATAATAATAATAATAATGATAATAATCATCATCATCATCGTCATCCAGACCAATAGTCTTTCCCAGCAGGGAAATGCATAGAGTGCTGTTTGCATTTTCTGGTGCCCCCACCCATTTTTGAAACTTCTAAGGACAGAAATATCTCATAGGTGGAGAGTTCAAAGAACCTTCAGAGGGAGTTCTTTGGAACTTCCTTAGAAGATTCCTATTATCCAACACCAAGAAATTACTTCCCTCACTTACTGCATGAAGGGCATGAGGAAGTGGATTGTTGCTTGAAGCTGAATGGTACTGCTTCAGTTGCCACTGAAGCATGACTTGGTGGAGATGCCCATGAGGTGTGAGTCACTCTTATTACTGTGGAACCAGCCAGTGCACTCCATATAAGGAGAGTCAGGGCTGCAGGTCCTACCCCTGTATAAGGAACTAAAGTGGGTGGGAACCAGAGAGAGGACAAAACAGCCACACTCCTGCTCGTGTGTTCCTTTTTTGACATGTCTGTTGGAACAGAAATATGCACCATTCATATAAAAATACTGCAACATGCAAGTCATGCAGCATCACATGTGTACTCCAATGACAGCCAAAGAATAAAGTGGTGGCTTATGGCAAGTCAGGATCCTACTCACTTGCCAATTACTAGTTAATCATCTTTGTCCAAGATTCAGTGACTATTTCTAGCTTATGTTGAGGGATACTCCTATGCAGAAGTTAATGGTTAGTATTGGAGCAAAGAAGTTCCTCGGCTCTGATGTGTCCATAATAG